>NW_005054625.1:111689-115733 GCF_000277835.1 Geospiza fortis
CTACGGCCGCTCGCAGCCCGGCAGGACTTACAGCACCGACAGCTCCGAGGGGGGATTCGGTGCCGAGGAGCTCAATAATCCGGGCCAGACTCTGCTAGAACCTCCTTCTGCCCAAGCCTTGGGGAAAAGCAGGACCTTCTTGGGCTCCGTGAGCCACCTCGGGGAGAGCAGCAGCTACCAGGGCACGGGCTCGGTGCAGTTCCCCGGGGACCAGGACCTGCGCTTCGCCAGAGTCCCCGTGGGCGGCATCCACGCGTTCGGCAAATCCGAGGGGAGCAACAACAACGCGCTGCTACATCCAGAGGCCAAAATGCAGAGTTACAGCGAGCTGGGGCCGGGAACGGGCGGTTCCAGTGGGGCAGGAACAGGTCACAGCTGGGGTGCCCCAACCCAGGCGCCGTCTTCCTATGGGAAGACATTCCGAGGGCCTGGCCGAGTGCCTCCACGGGGGGGCCGGGGCCGGGGGGTTCCCTACTGATATTCCTGGGATGGCCCCCTTGCCTCTCCTCTCCTTTAGCCACAGGACTTGATTTTTTTTTCTTTTTTAATTTTAATTTTTTTAATTTTTTTTTTGTTTTTGGCCAGAGCAAGGTCTCGTCCGCATTTCAGCTGCTGCAGAGCTCCCTGGGCATCCCTCCCTCGCTCAGGAGATGCCAGAGGGTCCCCACTGGCCTCCCCTGCTTGGTTAGTGACAAAAATAATCCCAACCCCGCAGCAAACTGAGCCAGGAGAGAGGGGGATTGATGGAAAAGTGGGAATGGAAGGAAGAAGGAATTTTTAAAATGCTGTTACCCCAAGCTGGGCACTGGAGTTTGCCCGTGGGTCAGGGAGGGCTGGGGGGAGGCTGCTTCCCAAAGCGGTTTTATTTTTATTGTTGTTGTTTTGTTTGTTTGTTTTCCCCATTTCCTTAAGAAAAAAAAAATGAAAGAACAAATGTCCAGGGGAATTTATCGATGCAGAGGCACCTGGATGGGTTATCCCAGCACGGGGACCTGGCATGTGACACTGGTTGTGTTTGATTTATCTGATGTTGCTTTTTTTTTCCATAAAGTATCCAGTTTTCCCTCTGCTCCAGGGCCAGTCCTGTCCCCTGTGACAGCAGCCTTAGTACATTGATTTTTGGGAAGGGTCTCTGGGTGTTGGATCCCTCCTGCTGTAACTTGGCAGTGGGAATTGTCTTTTTCTTTTTCTTTTTTTTTTTTTTTTTGTCTTTTATTTTAATTTCTTTTTATGAGCCGAGGAGAACACCTCCCTGAAAACCAGGGATTTCTGCCATTTGTAACTTTCAGAACCCTTCAAGAATTAAAAAAAGAGGAAACAAAAATCCCAACATCTGGTGGGATTTGCCAGCAGATGGGAGTGATTTGTCCCCGGAATCCTGGGCCAGTGCTGCCCATCCTGCCGAGGTCAGTCACATCTCAGCCCTTTGAGGTTTTCCAGGTGTTCCTGTGTCATTTCCATGAGCGTATTTCTATTTTTGTTGTTGTCAAGGAAGTATTTACGATGGATTTTCTCCTCCCACAGACCCTTGCGCTGTTCATTTCAATGAGACTTAAAAAGAGATGAATAAAACAAAGGTACCTATTTATCAGCTTTTTTTTTTTCCCAAGTAGGCCTTTCCTATGGAAAACATTTAATTTTAGAGCCAACAGTTCTGGAGTGTTAAAGGGGAGGGGAATTTTGGGGTGGGCCGAGAGACCTTCTTGCTACTAACAGGATTTAATTTCTTTTTTATACAGAGAGATAAATTTAAATAAATGCACCTGAATAAGTGATGCTTCTCCACCTGGGGAGATCCTGCCTTACCCAGCTTTGCCGTGGGAGGAAAGAAGGGAGAGAAATTAAATATATAGATATATTTTTTATTTTTATTTGCTGGTGATATGCAGGGACCGGTGGCTCCCAGCACTGAGGAGCAATGCTGTTTGCAGAATTCCCACTGGAAATTTGTAGGGTTTGGGAATTTTTTTTTTTGTTGGCTTGATGATTTTTTTTTATTTTAACTTAGTTCATGCCTGATGTGCAGAGAGAAAAAAAGAGAAGTTCTGTGAGACACAGAGTGCACTGAACCCAGCGAGGGGCTTTAGGGGGGGTTAATTTCTCTATTTCCCATTTTCCTGGCACCAGCTCCAGGCTGCCATGGAGCTGCTGCTGCTGCTGATTTTTTTCTTCCCAATCCCATCCTCTTTGGAAGGAAAAGTCTTGTTCCTATGCTGAATCCTCTTAGGAAGCTGGTGCCTATTTATTGTCTCTCCAAACTGGCACATTCCCAGGAAATCTGCCGGGAACGAGCCGAGCCCTCCTCGACCTCCCGCTCCCCATGCTGGTGTCACACTGGCTTTGAGGCCCCAGTTTGGGGTGGTTGGTCCCAGTTCGGGGGTCATCAATCCCAGTTTGGGGTGGTTGGTCCCAGTTTGGGGGTCATCAATCCCAGTTTAGGGTGATCTTTCCCAGCTGGGTCTCCCCAAGCCCTCCCTGGCCCAGCTCCATCTCCTGCAGCAGGGCTGGGGGCCAGCGAGGGCTCCTGTCCCCTGTCCCAGCCCCAGTCAGGGATGGACATTCCAGGCATCTGTTCCCTGCTCCGTGGCAGCTGCCAGCTGTCCCCAGGGCCCCTCGGGGCTCCTGTGGAAGGTGATTCCATCATTCCTTTCTCTGAGCCCCCTCCTTACTCCGCTCCCAGTGGCTTTTCCTAACTGGTCCCAGCACAGGGCTTTCCTGGGGGGGAACCAGCCTGGCCAGGTCCTGGGGGGCTGTGGGGCCACTCCTGGCTTCCATCACCTCTTTATCATTTATTTCCCCACACCCTTTTATTTTATTTTTTGTTTAATTTTACCTTTTTTCCGATGCTCTGCACAAGGAAGACAAAAGGATTCACGGTGTTGGGTGGGATCTGTGCGTTTGGGAGGATTTAAACTGGTGCAGTTACAGACAAGGGAGTGAGGACAGCTCCCCCCTCCTTCCCCCCGTGCTGGCTCTGGGTTCAATCCCAAATTCTCCCCCTGTAGCAGTTCCCAGCAGAGAAGCCTCTGGTCAGACTCTTGCTGTACCTCTCCTGAGTTTCCTTCGGAGAGCGAGCGCGCCTTTTTTCGGTTGTACCTTTGTCTCTGTACAGATATTTTGTAATATATTAAAAAACTTTTTTCTTTTCAGTTTATAAAAATGGAGAAGTGGAGATTGGAAAATTAAATATTTCCTGTTACTGTATCTTGGTTGCCTTTTGCTCCGTTGCTTCCCGTAGCCTTTGGAATCACATGGTGACTTGTGTTTTCCTTGGAAAGCCTTTTATTCCCTCCTGGTGAGAGGGGTGGGATTTGGCATTGCCAGCCTCTGCAAGCCCCCAAATTCCACTCTCTAATTAAGCTCTGAGCCATCATTAGCCCTGGGTTTCCCTCTGCTCAAAGGTTGGTGGGAGATGCCCGAGCTGGAGCAGGGGATGGTTTGAGCAGGGCATGGTTTGGTTAGGGTGAGAATGGGAAACCCAGAGCTGATGGGAAGGTGGGAGAGGGAAGGATTGAGGTTGAGATTTGGCCCCAAACCTTCTCCCAGCTCCTGGCAGCCCTCTGGGCGCTGGAGAGGACCCCAGGGTGCCTGCAGGGGATGGATTGTGCAATGAGGGCAGGAGAAGGGAGCTGTGCCTGTATCCTGCCTTCCTCCACAGCAACCCTTCCATGCCCTTTCCCTGTGCTTCTCCCACCCCCACCGTGGCTCCTGGAGGACTCAGGAAGGTTTGTCCCAGCCTTTGTGCATCGGGCAGGAATTTGGGATGGTGGGAGCCATCCCAGAATCTCCTTCCCACCCGCTTGAGACTGGGACAGCCCCTCCGAGGTGAGGGGCTGTGGCTCCGTGTCCGTGCCTCCATCCCCGCCGAGCCCGGCCGCCCTTTCCCGTTCCAGCCCCGGCTTTCTCGCTCTCCTTTCGCCTGGTTCCGATCCCTGCGCTGACACGTCTTAAAATAAAATCCCTGTGCAGATGGCGGGGGGGTGGCGGCGGCGCCGGGCGCTTCCCGGTGCCTGGCGAGGCAGGAGCGAGCCCGCAGCGCCCAGC
>NW_005054625.1:116013-116461 GCF_000277835.1 Geospiza fortis
AACTCTCTCCGGCGTTCGTCTCTTCCCGCTTGGATTATTCCCGTTGGAGCCGCGGCTGCTCCATCCCGACATTCCTGGCCGCTCCATCCCACCCTTCCCGGCTCCATGGGCTCGAAATGCGGGATCTGGCACCGCTCTCCTTCCTCCTCATCCCCGCGATGCCCTCACGGCGCTGGGGATGCGGTGGTGGCACCGTCCATCGCATTCCGGAGGATCCTTGGAGCGGGGATGGAGATGGAATGTGAGGAAGAAGAGGAGGAGGAGGAGGAGGACGGGGCCTTCCCATGGAGCAGATCCCCGCGGGCCGCCCTCATCGCACGGGATTCTGTCGGAATTCCCACCTGGGGAAGGCCTCGCACCTCCCGGGCGGGGACACGCGTGTGACAAGGTGCGCGCACACCTGCGGTGGCACACGCGTGTTCACACGTGTCCGGGGGGGGGGGGGCTG
>NW_005054625.1:118185-118853 GCF_000277835.1 Geospiza fortis
AGACGGCAGCCAGCGAGGACGGCGGCCACCACTGCCACCACACCCCTCTGCCACCGTGGCAAACACCTCAGCCACCAGGGCCACCACAACACCTCGGCCACTGCTGCCACTGACCCCCTCGGCCACCATGGTCCCCACAGCCCCGTGCACCCCCAGCCTGCCCGGAGAAACGGGGGGCACATCACAGGGGGGCACAGCCCCCACAGATCCCAGCTCATGGAGAGGTGGTGGCCAAACTCCAGGCCCTTGGGCACATCAGGGGGAGAGGAAGATGCTGGGGAGAGGAAGGTGTTGGGCAGAGGAACATGTTGGGGAGAGGAAGGTGCTGGGGAGAGGAAGGTGCTGGGGAGAGGAAGGTGTTGGGGGTCCCAGCCTGGCTGTCCTGTGGCCCTGGGCTGGCTCCCCAGTGCTGGGGCAACCAGCCACAGTGCCACCGTGGTGCCAGGGTGATGGTGGCACACGGTGGCCTTGGTGGTGTCACCAGAGCCCGGCCCTGTGCCCTGTGACACCGCTGACAGCGGCCATGGCTGGAGGGGTCAGACCCATCTCGTCTGGATGCTCTGCCAGGAGCAGGAGGGGCCCGTGCCACTGCTCCTTCTCCCTGCTGACTGCTGGTGGTGGCATGTGAGCCCTGGGGGTGGCCCTCGCCATGGCCAGACCCTCAGCAT
>NW_005054625.1:121500-124229 GCF_000277835.1 Geospiza fortis
AGTTGGGAGGATGGGGGTGAAGGGGGTGATGGAGGTGAGGAAGAGGATGGAGGTGATGGGGTCGATGGGGTGAAGGGGATGATGGGGATGACAGGGATGATGAGGATGATGGGGGTGAGGAGGAGGATGGGGTGATGGGTATGATGGGGATGAAGGGGATGGTGGGGAGGACAGGGATGAAGGGGATGATGGGGGTGATGAGGAGGATGGGGATGATGGAGATGATGGGGAGATGGGGGTGATGATGGGGTGATGAGGATGATGGGGATGAAGGGGATGGTGGGGATGACAGGGATGATTGGGGTGATGGGGATGATGGGGATGAAGGAGATGATGGAGGTGATGAGAATGATGGGGATGATGGAGATGATGGGGAGATTGGGGTGATGATGGGGTGATGGGGATGATGGGGATGAAGGAGATGATGGGGGTGATGAGGATGATGGAGATGATGGGGAGATGGGGATGATGATGGGGTGATTGGGATGATGGGGGTGATGAGGATGAAGGGAATGGCAGAAGTGAGGGCAGAATGGGGCGAAGGGGATAATGGGAATGACGGGGATGATTGTGGTGATGGGGGTGACAGGGATGGTTGGGGTGGTGGGAGTGATGGGGGTGATAAGGGTGATGGGGATGATGGGGGTGAGGAGGAGAATGAATGGGAGGATGATGGGAGTGATGGGATGAAGGGGATGATAGGGATGAAGGGTCACCTGGCACTGGGGGGTGTGATGGGGATAATGGGAATGTTGGGGGTGATGGGGTGAAGGGGATGATGATGAGGGTGGGGACGAAGGGGATGACAGAAGTGATGGGATGATGAGGATGAAGAGAATGATGGAGATGTTGGGGGTCATGGGGAAAGTGGGGATGATGGGGAGAAGGGAATGATGAAGATGGATGGATGGATGACGGATGGATGATGGAAGGATGGATGGATGGATGGATGGATGGATGGATGGATGGATGGATGGATGGATGGATGGATGGATGGATGAGGGGTGGATGGATGGATGGATGGATGGAGGTGAGGGATGGATGGATGGAAACAGGATGGATGTGGGATGGATATGGGATGTGGGATGGATGAGGCATGGATATGGGATGGATATGGGATACGTATGGGATGGGTATGGGATGGATGGATGGATGGATGAGGGGTGGATATGGGATGGGTATGGGATGGATGATGGATGGATGGATGGATGGACACATGGGATGGGCAGATGAATGGACTGGTGGCATACATGAGGGGGACAGACAGAAAGGTGACTGGGTGGGGAGAGGGTGACTGGACAGACCGGCATACAGGCCTGGACAGACAGACAGACAAGATGGCTTTCCTCAGCCAGGGGCCAACAGTGAGGGGACTCTCTCCCCATGTTGCCCCCTGAGAGGGAACAGTCCCTTCTGTGACCCCTTGGTGGCACCCAGGGCCTGGAGGGGGCTGTGGGGCTGTGACCCTGGGCTCAGGTGTGTCCCCTGGGGCGGGGCTGGGACAGTGATGGGGGTCCCTGGGACACCCATGTGTCCCCTCATCACTGGGGGGCCACCAAGGACCACCCAGACCCCTGGGATGGGCACAGGCCTCAGCCAATCCCCGTCCAGGGCTGGTGCTGCTGACCAATCACAGCCTTCCCTGTCCTGAGTCCCTTTGGGTCACCCTGGGCTCCTTGTTGTCCTTCTAGAACCTTCCCCATGACAATGTCCGCATCCCTCCACCCCGCAGCAGTGGATGGACAGGGACAGGATCCAACCCCCCCTGTCCTGGGGGTGGGGGTGCCCCCAGCACCCTCAGCTGTGCCTCGGGGTCCCCAAACCCGGGGGGACACAGCCCAGTGCCACCATTGCTGTCCCCACAAACCCCTCTGGTGTCACCAGGGCTGGTGGGTCACCTGGCACTGGGGTGAGGGGAGACATCAGGGATGGGACCACCACCCCAAGTTTGCTCACGGCTGCGAGGTGCCACCAGCCTGTCCCTGTGACCACACTGAGGGACACCCCCGTGGAGAAACGGGGAAACTGAGGCACGGGTCACCTGGGGTCACCACAAGGTGAGGGAACAAAGCCGCCCCCCAGGACCCCCACAGGCATCCCTGGAAGGGAAAAACACCCCAAAATGGGGGGGATCCATGGACAAGGGGGGGCGTGGAGCCCTCGGGGGGCCAAGGTCGGGTGAAGGGCGGCGGGGAAGGGGCGGGGGAAGCTGCGGGAGCGCCGTGCCAGCTGTATCCGGAGAAAGGCAAATAATTCAGCGGCACCAACCGGAGAGGAAGCAGCCCGCGGAGCCACGTGCCAAAATACCAGCAGTAAAGTAGTTAAATGGATCCAGCGCGGGAGCGAGGAGCTGCGAGAGCGCTTGGGCCCCCATCCAAAGGAGTTAATGTCCCACAGTATGATCGATTAGTTGTCAGACGTGATTTCAAACCAATACAAGATGAATGGCATCATTTTCCTTCCCTGGGTTTTGGGGGAATTAAGAAGCCATTAGCTAACACAAATTTTTGGCAACTTTAATAAAAAAAAAAAGAAAGAAAAAGAAAAAAAGAGAAAGAAAAAAAAATTCAATAAAAGCTCTAGGGTGGAGTTTTGTAGCGAGCGTTCCCCGAGGTAATGGGCGGGGTGGGAATGTCACTGTGTGTCACAGCAGTGACCGCGGTGGTGGCAGTGCCAACGCCGTGCCACCACCACAGATGCCAACAGAGGCTTCGCTTCCAACCGGAGCC
>NW_005054625.1:124286-124881 GCF_000277835.1 Geospiza fortis
CCCCGCGTGCCCACCCCAGCCGTGGCCATTACGGCTCCGTGCGCCAGCTGCGATCCCCCCGTCCCCGGGGACAGCGGGGGGGGTTTGGGCACCGTGCCACCGCCCGGGCACCGGGGCACAGCCACCGGAGGGGGGACGGGGTCACGCAGGGTGATGGGCAGCGCGGCTTTGGTGGCCGAAGGCGGGGATGTCCCCGTGGAGCCACGAGGGGTCAAATGATGCCGTGACTCCTCCAGAAATCGCCGGGTTTGGCACCTCTGTGGTGAAAGGACAACCTGGAGGGCAGAGCTGGGCCGCAGCCACCTCCCCCGGCCCGGCTTTCGCTGCCGGATCGCCGGATTTTAGGCACCAAATGGGGTTGAATTAGGATTATTATCACAGCTGCTCTAAATGTAATTAGTTTTGCTCAGAAGTTGTTTGCTTTGCCGGGATTACGGCGCAATCCTGCCCGCCCTGGAACTTGGGGCAAGGCTTTAATCACCCTGATAACGCCGCGCCGGGTTAATGCGATGATTCCAAAGGTGTGCTTTTCAATTATATTTAACAAAAAGAAAAAAAGATTCCTGATCGGGGAAAATTGAATTAGGAGCGTGTG
>NW_005054625.1:125517-125953 GCF_000277835.1 Geospiza fortis
GGAAGGGAAGGGAAGGGAAGGGAAGGGAAGGGAAGGGAAGGGAAGGGAAGGGAAGGGAAGGGGGCTGGGCTGCTGTGGGGTGCTCAGGTGGGCACCACCTGCTCTCCAGTGTTCCCAGCCAGAGCTGGCCTGGTGTCTGCTGGATCCAACCTCCTGCTCTGCCCCTGCTTGGGGGTTTTGTCCATTTTCTCCCCTTCAAGCCCAGGAAGGGCTGAGGGCAGGTTCCCACCTTCCCACAAACCTTGGCTGCAGACCCCGGGCTGCTCGCACAGCCCCGGCCCCCAGGTGCCCCCAGCCCTGCCCTTCCCTTGGTACCACCACTGCTCTGTGCCCTCCCAGCTCTGCCCGTGCCCCACCGGAGGGCAGGGCCCTCTCCTCATCCCCTCGCTGTGTGGGGATGGGGACACGGCTCAGTGGGGCAGGGGGTGAATGGGGA
>NW_005054625.1:131216-131903 GCF_000277835.1 Geospiza fortis
GGTCGGCGGAGGAGGCGGCGTTGGGGCCGTGGAACCGACCCCCCTCCTGGCCCTGCTCCGTCAGGAAGTTGCGGGAGTTGAGCTGGAGGCAGCCGGCCACCAGGTTGGTGGTGGGCTGGGACAGCCCCTTGCACAGAGTCTGCACGTAGGAGACCAGGTCGGGCCGCTTGCCCGAGCGCAGGATCTCGGAGAGAGCCCAGATGTAGTTCTTGGCCAAGCGGAGGGTCTCGATTTTGGAGAGTTTTTGGGTTTTGGAGTAGCAGGGAACCACCTTGCGCAGGTTGTCCAGGGCCGCGTTCAGGTCGTGCATCCGGTTCCTCTCCCGGGCGTTCGCCTTCTGCCGCCGCAGCTTGGACCGCTCCAGCCGCGCCTTCGTCATCTTCCTCTTCTTGGGGCCGCGCTTCTTGGGCCGCTCGCCCTCCGCCTCCTCCAGGCCTTCCTCCTCCTCCTCCTCCTCCTCCTCGTCCCCTCCTAGCTCCCCTTCCTCCTTGCTCTCTCCCAGCGAACCCTCGGGCGGGGCCCCGCCCCTCCCCCGCCCGCTCCTCCTTCTCGCTCCGGGCATCCTCCTCGCACTCCTCGGCCCAACCGGGGAATTTCGGGACTTCGGGGACCAGGCTGGGCTCGCTGAAAAGTCGCGTCAACATGGTGGCTGCAGCGGGGGGCAAAGAGCCAGGCGTTACCGGCGGC
>NW_005054625.1:133158-133527 GCF_000277835.1 Geospiza fortis
GCGCGCCCAGGCTTGGGGGGGGAACGGGGGCGGCGAAACCCCAAGAACCCCCCTTGGGGGAGACTTCGGCGGGGGGAGAAAAACCCCACCAGCGGGGCCCGCGGGGAGCGGGAGAAGCGAGGGCCGGGGGAGAACGAAAGATGGGGGGAAAAAAGGGCGAGACGTGGCGGAGAAACAAAATCAACATGGAAGTTGCCTTTTCTCCATTCAAGTTTCCTCCGCTGCCCTCCCAACCCTCCACTTCTTACATAACTCACCTTCGGGCGGACCGCAGGAATTCTTATTTCATTGTTCCCAGCATCTTCTGGGAGCGGGACGCGGCTCCTTGAGGTGCTCCAGCCTCCTGCAGTCCTCTGCCCAAAAGGAGGC
>NW_005054625.1:133998-136026 GCF_000277835.1 Geospiza fortis
GCTGGCAGTGCCCGGTTTGGCCACGCCGGTGCTGCCAGAGGGCTGCAGGTGTGTGCCCATGGCCACACAGCCACGCCAAGGTCCCTCCAGCCCGTGGCACAGCCGCACACGGCCCTTGGCACGCTCTGGGCACACACACACCCCCTTGCATGCCCACACCCTCCCTGGTGCACGCAGGGCTGAGCCCACACGGGTGCCAACCCCACGGTGCTGGTGGCCGAGGCCCGGCCGTGCCGCGGTGCTGCCAAAGAGGCCTTTGTCTGCCAGGCAGCTCCTCACTGCTCTGCCACCCTGCAGCCTCCAAATCTGTCCCCACCACACTGACTGGGCACCCAGAAATCGCTGCTGCCCTTTTGGTGGGCACCAGCAGGGCCACGGAACCGCAGTGTCCCCAAAGCCACTTCCCATCACCCGGTGTGCCAATGCCATGTCCTGGATCTCCTCTGCCCCCACAAACCTGGTGCCAATGCCATGTCCTGGATCTCCTCTGTCCCCACAAACCCGGGGGTCAGGTCCTGCCTGGCTTGAGGGGTGGGGACAGGGGCTGGGTGCCACACACCAGCGCGTGCCAGGCGAGGGTGGCACGGCCGTGACGTGGACACAGTGACAGCAGTGGCGGTGCCCACACCCAGACAAAGACCTGGCCATGCCCGGCCACCAGGGCCATCAGCAGTGCCCATTGCCCCGGTGCAGGTGCCAGGGCTGGATGTGACAGAGGGGTGAGTGTCCCCCCAGCAGGAGCCCTCTGATTGTCACTCACGGTGTGGCCGAGCAGATGGCACCTGGGCTGGGGCTGGCCTGCAGGGAGGCAGGGCCACCCCAGCCCTGCCAGGCATGGCACCGGCTCCCCGGCCTCCTCGGCACAAGGCATCCCTTCCCCGTGGCACCGATGGGCTCCCTCCGCCGCTGCCATCCCCGGTGCTGACCTGCGGGGAGCCTGTGGCACTGCAGAGCCAGCTCTGGGTGTGTCCCCACTGCCCTTGGAGGGTGGGCACAGCCCAGGTGCCAGGGCAGTGAAGCCATCGGTGCCCCAGTTCCTGGCATCAGAATTATGGTGTGCGGGGGACAAATGGGGACGAGGAGGTGCCACAGAGGGAGTGGCTGAGATGGCACATGTGGGGACAGGGATGGGGACAGGGATGGGAACAGGGATGAGGTACATGTCCCTGGTCCATGTGGGGACAAGGATGGGGACAATGATGGGGACAGGGATGGGGACAGGGATGAGGCACAAGCCCCCAGCCCAGGGTGCCCATCACAGCCTCATTAGCAGCCGGTGAGGGCCAGGGTGGGCTCATCAGCATGCGCAGTGCTTGGAGGGAGAAGAAAGTGGAGACATGAAACGGGGAGAGGAGATGAAAGGGGAGCAGGGAGATGAAAACCCAAAGCTCTGCCTCGGTGGGTGCAGCGGGCAGTGCCAGGACACGGCCCACAGAGAGGGCAGGAGGGGCATCCCAGCGCTGTCCCCGTGCTGTCCCCGTGCTGTCCCCTCCATCCCGGTCCTTGGGTGGCTTTGGG
This sequence comes from Geospiza fortis, assembly GCF_000277835.1. NCBI lineage: Eukaryota > Metazoa > Chordata > Aves > Passeriformes > Thraupidae > Geospiza > Geospiza fortis. The sequence continues at coordinate 135,517 of NW_005054625.1, forward strand.
AAGGGGTTTCACCCACAGAGGTGAGCGGGGATGTGGCGCCGCAAGGGCTGGGTGAGCAGGATCCACCGCGCAGGATTTGGGGCTGCGAGTGCAGCAGGGGCAGCCGGGGCTGAGCTGAACCCGGGGCCAGGCACAGCTTGGGGAGCAGGGACAGGGCTGGCGCTGCCTTTTTGAGTGTGGAGCCTGGGGGAGACGGCTCAGTGACCCCGGGGCTCTGCTCCCCACCCCACTGATGGTCCCCGTGTGCAGGCACCGGCTGTCCCAGCGCTGCCACCTCTGGTGGTGACCATAACCCCGTGATGCGCCAGGCAGACACACGGAGGAGTTTGGCTGAGGCACGAAGCTCTTTCCTCCCCCAAATTCCACCCTCCACGTCCCTTCCCTCCCTCCAGCAGGAAGCGCTGGCTGCAGGGGGGGACCCGGCGGTGGCTCAGGGGACACGTGCCACGGGGAGGGGACACGGGGAGCAGGGCTGCGCTGGCACAGCCGGGTGCTGGGTGGTGCCGGGAC
>NW_005054625.1:136196-136667 GCF_000277835.1 Geospiza fortis
GGAGAGCAGGAGCTGAGCCCATCCCTGTCCCCCAGCCCTGTCCCCGCTGCCTTCGGGCCGAGTCCCCGGAGCAGCTCCACCCTCGGAGGAGCCAAACCTGGGCAGATTCCAGGCCGAGGGTGAGCAGGGCCCGAGCTGCGGGGGGATGGGGATGGGTGGGTGGTGCCCTGCCCGTCCCCGTGTCCCCAAATGTCCCTGCAGTGGTGACTGTGCAGGGTCACGGGAGGAGGAAGCTGAGGGAAGAGAGGGGGGCTCTGGCTGGGCTGGCATCAGGGGGGTTTGGGGAACTCCTTCATCTGCTCCAGAGGAGGATGAGGAGGTGCTGGGCCAGCCCTGGGGCTGTGGTGTGGCTGCTGCTCCCTCTGTTCCCAGGGCACCCAAATTCCTGCTCATATCCCCAATATGTCCCCCCAGCCTGTCCCCCCGACCTGTGTCCCCATGCTGTCCCCCCCGCCTGTCCCCCACAGCCCC
>NW_005054625.1:142028-142433 GCF_000277835.1 Geospiza fortis
CACCCCTAGGGTCCCTGCCGGCCCTCAGCGAGGCCCGGGCGATGGATCCGGCTCCGGCATCTCCCCGCGAGCGGTGGCGGGGGGGACGCGGGGGCCGCTGCCAGATGGAGCCGGCTCCGCACTGCAATATTTCTGGGAGGTGAAGGCTGGGGAGAGATGGATGCGCTAACGTGCGCCGGGAATGTCACTGAGGGGAGGAGAGCAGGAGCTGAGCCCATCCCTGTCCCCCAGCCCTGTCCCCGCTGCCTTCGGGCCGAGTCCCCGGAGCAGCTCCACCCTCGGAGGAGCCAAACCTGGGCAGATTCCAGGCCGAGGGTGAGCAGGGCCCGAGCTGCAGGGGGATGGGGATGGGTGGGTGGTGCCCTGCCCGTCCCTGTGTCCCCAAATGTCCCTGCAGTGGGGACT
>NW_005054625.1:142543-142976 GCF_000277835.1 Geospiza fortis
CCCGACCTGTGTCCCCATGCTGTCCCCCCAGCCTGTCCCCCACAGTCACAACAACCCCAGGGACCTGCCAGGTGCTTTTTAAGCCACACGTTGTTAATTAGGAAAGTGACGCCTGGGAATTGCCCGGTGGGAACCTGCCGGAGCTGCGGCTCCACCGGGGGCTGGGGACAGATGATCACAGGGTGGGGACACCAAGATTTGTCCCCTGTGCCCCACACTCCTTCGTCACCTCGTGTGTTCACCCCTGCTGGGGTCAGATGTCCTTTGGGGACAGTGGGGGGGTGGCAGTGGGGACCCCAAGCCAGGGCTGGAGGGAGCTGCTGCTGAGGTAACAAGGCCACCCTGGTGACGTCACAAATCCTATGACATCACAGCTGGCCTGTGACGTCACCAGGCTTCAGGAGTGGCCTCAGCAGCCTCTCCGCGCCCCCTG
>NW_005054625.1:143834-145735 GCF_000277835.1 Geospiza fortis
GGTGCCGCCGCCGCCGCCGCCCGGGAGCCCGGGATCGTTTTCACGAGGCTTTTCCACTCCAGTTCACACTCCCATCTGACAGGCCCAACTTCTCATTTTCAGAGTAATCACTCCACTGCACTAATTGCACATGCAAATATGCAAATTCGTATTAATTAATTACTATACTAATTAGTTCTGTGGTATTTGCGAGTAATAAATCATTCGGAGGGAGCGGGAAGCTGGAGACCTGGCCCATTTACACTTCGCATAAAAATTTAATAGGCGCTCCGGCTGATCCGGGACAGCCGTGCCACCGTGCTTAAAGGCACAGAGCTGGCCTGGCACGGCGTGGGGGGCACAATCCCCCCCGGCCCTGGCACAGAGAGGGCATCGGGGAGGGCAGAGTGGGCAGGGGAAAGCGAAATCGGGGAAAAGAAAAATCGGGGAAAAGCGAAATCAGGGAAAAGAGAAATTGGGGAAAAGCGAAATCGAGGAAAAGAGAAATCGGGGAAAAGTGAAATCAGGGAAAAGTGAAATCAGGGAAAAGCATCAGGGAGGAGGAATGGAGGGATGAGGGGGGGGGAGGGATGGATGGGTTTCCTTGTGGGGAAACTGAGGCAGGGAGGATAGGGTGGGGGTGCCCTGCTGCTGGGTGTGGGGTCTTCCCTCGCCCCTTCTGGCACCCAAGGATGGGGGTACCCATGGGTGTCACCCTGCTTGGCAGCTGGGGTGGATCTCAGCGGCCACCGGTGCTGCACCGGCATGGTGACCGTGCCTGAATGGTGGCACTGCCATCAGAGAGGCACTGTGACCTCACTGGCACTGTTACCACACCAGAATGGTGGCACTGTGACCACATTGGCACTGTGACCATGCCAGAATGGTGGCACTGTGACCACATTGGCACTGTGACCACATCAGCACAGTGACCACAGTGGTGTTGCCACCAGACAGGCACTGTGACCTCACTGGAATTGTGACCACATTGGCACTGTGACCACACTGGCGTTGCCACCAGAGAGGGACCATGACCTTACTGGCACTGTGACCATGCCAGCACTGCCACCAGAGAGGCATTGTGACCTCACTGGCACTGTGACCACATCAGCACAGTGACCACAGTGGCATTGCCACCAGACAGGCACTGTGATCACACTGGCACTGTGACCACACTGGCACCACGATCATGCCAGCACCATGACCACGACCCCACTGGCACAGTGACCACATGCCAGCACGGTGACCACGCTGCCACCGTGACCACTGTGGCACTGCCACCACGCCAGCGCTGTGACCGTGCTGCCAGGGTGACCACACTGGCACCAGGACCAGGCTGGCACTGCCAGCACCGCGCCAGCCCGGCGCAGCCGCTCCCCGCTGCCACCTTGGGGGATTTTGCGAGCCTTTAATTGTGGTAAGCACAGATTAATTAAGCAGCGATAAACACAAACCCATGCATTATTGATGAATAAGGGTGAGTTCAGGTTGGTGCGAGCGGTGTAATTAAATATAAACCTCAAGCTGCCCATTGTTAAGGGACAAATTACATTACTATTGTGACACGTGTCGGGGCGAGGGGCTCACGGCCTGGCACCTCCACCCACAGCCCCCAGAGAGGGGGTGGGGGGCAGCAATGGGCACCCCGCAATGCCAGGGCAGGGCCCTTCTCCATCCTGGATCCGTGTGCGCTGAGGATGGCGCTCCATGGGGACACACCACGGATCTGTGGGGACAGCAGAGATGCGGTGGGGGCGCTGTGGGTGGCACAGCCCTGGCACACACACACACACACACACACGAACACGCCTGGCACACACGTGCAGATGTGCACAGCCCTGGCGCACACACACACACACACACCGACACACACGTGCCCATCCCTGGCACACACCACACACACCCCCCTCCCCAGGCTCCTC
>NW_005054625.1:146241-146711 GCF_000277835.1 Geospiza fortis
GGGGGAGCGGGGCTGGGAGCCCCCGCCTTGAGCCCACCCTGGCAGGGCTCTGTGGGGCACCAGGACGAGTTTTGGGTTCCCTTTTGGGGTCCCACATCCGCAGGGAAGGGGATGGGAGGGGCTTCAGGCTGTAGAGGACACGTGCTACAGGTGGGTAAACTGAGGCACGTGGTGTCCCCAAGGCCGAGGAGACCTCTCACCACTGCACCCCTTCCCTGGAACCCCCCAGATTTATCCCCCAACATTCCCCCTTTATCCTCCCCACAAAGTTCCCCGCTCAAGCTTTTACCCATTCAGCCCCTCCTGGGGCCGGGCTCACCTTGGCACCGGGCTCTGCGCGTATGAACCCCCCAAACATCACAACCCCTGCTTGGGTGGGTGCCCCAGGACCCCCCAGTGCCCCCCCAGCCCCCGGTGCCACCCCGTGGTGCGGGTGTGAGGTTTGGCACGGGCCAACCAGGGCGGCTCCC
>NW_005054625.1:147346-147854 GCF_000277835.1 Geospiza fortis
CCGCCCCCCGGACGCCCCCCCCCGCCCATCCTGTGGCCACGCCCCCTCCGTGCACAGGCCCCGCCCCCCGGCACTCACCCTTGGACAGGCCGGTTGTCCCCACCATGCGGTGTCCCCGCAAGGCCCTGTCCCTATCACGTCCTGTCCCCGTGGCACCCTGTCCCTGATGTACCTCATCACCACAACACTGTCCCCAGCGCACCCTGTCCCCACAATGCTCCATCCTTGGGACACTTCCTCCTCGTGGGACACTGTCCCCACCGTGCTCCATCCCTGGCACACCCTGTCCCCAGGATGTCCCACCCCTGGGGCTCTTCGTCCCCATGGGACCCTGTCCCCACCGTGCTCCGTCCTGAACACACCCTGTGCCCACCGTGCTCCGTCCCCAGCACACCCTGTCCCCACCACGGCCCATCCCTGGGACACTTTGTCCCCATGAGCCCCTGCTGGCCACGATGCTCCACCCCCAGCCCCCCGTGTCCCCGCGGGGACAGGGTGTGCTGGGGGT
>NW_005054625.1:148443-149033 GCF_000277835.1 Geospiza fortis
GGGGCCTGGCCACCCCCTCACACGGCGTCTTCGTGGGTGGGAGAAGCGGGAACAGCAGCGGGATGGAGCCCGGGAACCTGTTGCCATAACGACTCCGGGTCCCGGGATGGGGACGGTGCTCAGAGCCTGGCGCGGGGACACCCGGCACAGCCAAGGTGGCAGAGGGACCCCTCACCTTGTCCCCGGATTTTGGTCTTCGTGAGGACACTGGGCTCTGCTGGCGCCTGTCCCTGATTTGTCCCCATCCGGGTGGTCACTGCGCTGTGCCACAGGCACAAGTTTGTCACCCAGAGTCGGGTTTTGTCACCCACAGCCAGGCTTTGTCACCCACAGCCAGGTTTTGTCACCCACAAGCCAGGTTTTGTCACCCAGAGCCAAGATTTACCACGCAGATCCAAGATTCGTCTCCCAGAGCTGGACTTTGTCACCTAGAGCTGGCCTTTGCCACTCAGAGCTGAGGTTTGCCACCCAGAGCCAGGATTTGCCACCCAGAGCCAGGATTTGTCACCGGGGCCGGGCTGTGCCGTGTTTTGCCGCGTGGTGCCGGGCGGGCGGGAGGCTGGTCCATGGCTCGGTGCCCCTCGGGGGAA
>NW_005054625.1:149195-149577 GCF_000277835.1 Geospiza fortis
GGCTGTCCCCCCTGCATGGGGACCCGCGGGTTGGGGCCGGGAGAGGTGCCCTGGATGTCCCCCGGTCCCTTCCTGGCAGCTCTGGTGCCCTGGGGGATGAACCCCCCCTTCCCCATGGGGAACATTTTGTGTCCCCTGGGATTTTCTATGGGGAAAATCTCCAAAAACTGGGCAAGAACCAGGGTAGGTGGGCACAGCCTGGGGTGAAGACGCAACCCCCGCACGCCCAAAATCCCGGGGGCTGCAGCTGGGGGTGGGGAGACCCCCGGCACACAGGGGATGGGATGTTTGGGGAGTCCCATGTCCCCACGGTTGTCCCCTCCAGAGTGGTGGCCCTGTCCCGGGTGGGGGGAATTTTGCCGCTGCCCACACAGGGGTGGGA
>NW_005054625.1:150136-151120 GCF_000277835.1 Geospiza fortis
GGGGAGATGGTGAGGGGGACAGGGGACAGGGGACAGGGGAGCCCGGGGGTCCCTTCCTGTCCGCTGGGCAAAGCGCTGCCGGTGATCCCGGGGCGAGGAGGGACCCCCGGAATGAGCGCGTGGGACGGGAGGGGGACACGGGAGAGCCCCGGGGACAGCGGGGACCGGATGGGGACAGAGTGGGACGGGAGGGAGGGGATGGGACAAAAGGGATTGAACCGGACAGGAGGGACGGGAGGGGACCGGGAGAGCAGGACAAGGGGGATTGTAGGGGACAAGGCAGGGGATGGGACAAGGGGATCGGAGGGGACAGAGGGACAAGGCAGGGGATGGAAGGGACAGAGGGGATGCGTTGGGACAGAGGGGATGGGACAAGGGGAACGTGGGAGGGGACAGAGGGAGGGAGGGGATGGGTCCGGGGGAGATCGGAAGGGACAGAGGGGACGAGAGGGAGAGGATGGGACGCGCAGAGCAGGACAAGGGGGATCGGAGTGGGCAGGGCATGGGACGGGAGGGACAGACCGGACGGGACTGCGTGGGGGACACAGAAAGGGACGGGGACAGGACGAGAGAGCTCCAAGGTCCCCGCACAGGGACAGGGACAGGGACAGGAGAGCAGGGAAGGGATGAGACAGAGGGCAGGGATGGGATGAAGGGGACAGGACACGCCGGGAGTCAGTGCAGCCACCCCCGCCTGCTGTCCCTGATCCGAGGGGACATCCCCGGCACACGCCGGACCCGGAGCCCCCCGGAGGAGCTGGCCCGGGGCTCTCGTGGGGCTGGGACACACTGGGGACACCCCGGGGACCCCGTGCCGGGTGGGTTGGTGGCCCTGCACCCACAGGCGCGCACACACGCTCACACACGTGCAGACACGTGTCCCTGGGGCACAGGGGACAGGGGCCCCGGGCGTCCCCAGCCGGTGACAGCCCGCTGTGCCCCAGATCCGCCGGCGGAGGCCCACGCCGGCCATGCTCTTCCACC
>NW_005054625.1:151911-153014 GCF_000277835.1 Geospiza fortis
CGGCGACGCGGGCTGGGGACATGGAGCCGAGCCAGGCTGGGCACTTTGTGCCAAGCAGCGCGTGACCGTGGCGGGGTCACCCCCTCAGTGTCCCCAGCACCGTGTCCCCAGTGCCACATCCCCACGGAGCCCCAAACACGAGGTGTCCATGACGGGGTCACCATCGGGGACAGCCCAAAACCACGGCCCCGAGGTGGTGTCCCCATCGTGGGGACCCCAGTGCCACATCCTCATGGTAATGTCCCCATCATGGGGTCCCCAGTGCCACATCCTCATGGCAGTGTGCCCATAATGGTGTCCCCAATGCCACATCCTCATGGCAGTGTCCCCAGGGCCACGTCCCCATGGCATTGTCCCCATCACGGGGGTCCCCAACATAGGATCAGGGTCCCCACGGAGGTGTCCTCAGGGTGGTGTCCCCAATACCCCATCCCCAATGCAAGGTCCCCAAGGCAGGGTCCCACCGTGGTGTCCCCGGTGCCACATCCCCTCAGCGGTGTCCTCACTGCTGGGGATGGGGGTGGGTGCCATCCCCATCGTGAGACCCCCATCGCAGCCCCCACCTCACCGGGGGGTTCCCGGCTCTCCCAGGGGCCGCGGTGACCCCCGTGGGGGACACCAGGCCCCCCCATCCCGACGCCTCTCCCCCCGCAGCGCTCGGGCGAGGGCTGCCTGCTCAAACCAAAGAGGGGGACATGGATGTCACAGCCTGAGGGGACACAGGGACACGGGGAGGGGGCTGCCCGAGCCCAGGGGATGTGGGGACAGGGATGGCAGCGCCTTGGGGACATGGGGATGTGGGGACAGGGATTCTGGAGCCCAAGGGATTTGGGGACATGAGGAGGGGGATTCTGGAGCCCAAGGGGTGTGGGGACAGGGATGCCAGAGCCTTGGGGATGCAGGGACACGGGGAGGAGGATTCTGGAGCCCAGGGGAGAAGCCCAGTGTACACGGGGACAGCATTGCTGGAGCCTGGGGGACACGGGGAGGTGGGGACGGGGTCACCATCCCCTGTAGCCCGCGGGGACAAGGCCAGGGCTGGCACACGGGCTGGCTGCGACACTGTCCTTGCTGCCCACGTGTCCCCGCGCCCCGCGGGGCCG
>NW_005054625.1:153639-154273 GCF_000277835.1 Geospiza fortis
ACACAGTGGGGGAGGTGGCGGAGAGACAGGAGGATGGGGACAGCGAGGGGATGAGGTGGTGGAGGGGTGGGGGACAAGGATATGGGGGTGACAGGAGGATGGGGACAGCAGGGCAGGCATGGTAGGAGGATTGGGTTGGCGGGGACACACAGGGACAGCGAAGGGACAAGGCGATGGAGGGGTGAGGGACAAGGATAGGGGGTGGCGGGAGTATTGGGACAGTGAGGGGACGGGGTGGTGGAGGCTTGGGAATGGTGGGGGACAAGGTGTCAGGAGGATGGGGACAGGAGGACAGGGATGGCAGGAGGATGGGGACAGTGAGGGGAACAGGGTGGTGGAGGGATGGGGGACAAGGATATGGGGGTGGCAGGAGGATTGGGATGGCAGGGACACACAGGGACAGCGAGGGGACGGGGTGGTGGAGGGATGGGGATGGTGGGGACAAGGTGTCAGGAGGATGGGGACAGCAGCACAGGGACGGCAGCAGGATGGGGATGGCGGCTCCTGGGCACAGGACCCCAAACAGCAACATTGGCCCTTTTCCCTCCAAGAAAAACTCACCAGCCCTGGTTCTTTATGGCAGATTGCAGGAGTCCCTTGGCACTATCAAACCAGCCCGAGTTGCCACTGCTGC
>NW_005054625.1:154757-155059 GCF_000277835.1 Geospiza fortis
CCCCACCACCACGCAGTGGTCTCTCCCAGCCCCACGGTCACCCCTCCACAGGAGAATGGTGTCTCCCAGACCCCCTGGGACACCCCCAAGGAGGGGAATGGTCTCTCCCGTGCTCACCCCATAGACACTCCCGTCCACACGGGGATGGTTTTGCCCTCATCCCACTGATTCCCCCCTTTGGAATGGTCTCTCCCAGCCCCACTGATTCCCCCTCCCACGAGGAATGGTCCTTCCCAGCTTTATTGATCCCCCCGCGTGAGAAATGGTCTCTCCCAGCCCCACTGACCCCCCCCTCGCTGTGA
>NW_005054625.1:155892-172725 GCF_000277835.1 Geospiza fortis
GGGAGCGTTCGGCTGCGGGGAAGGGGCAGCGTGGGGCCCCCGAGAGTTCCAAATCCTGACCGAAATCCGGAGCCCCATCCCAGCCCCAACCCATCCCAAATCCAGCCCCAAACCCATCCCAAATCCAGCCCCATATCCCAACACATCCTGACCCAAATCTAGGCCAAATCTAGCCCCAAATCCAGCCCCACATCCTGACCCAAACGCAGCCCAAATCCAGCCCCACATCCCGAATGGTCTCTCCCCAAACCCAGCCCAAGTCCCAGCCCAAATCCCGCCTGAAATCCTGACCTAAACCCCACCCCAAATCCCGACCCCCATCCAGCCCATCCCAACCCCAATCCCGACCCCAATCCCGTTGGGAACGGGGGGCTCCGAGCCCTGAAACCCCCAAATGTTGGGCTGGGCTGGGCTGGGCTGTGCCTCCTGCTGCCTTTGGGGCACGGGGAGGGGGAGCCCTACATTTCACCCCAGATCTTTTAGGGGAAATAGGGGACGCTGCTGCTGCAGGATCCCACAGCTGCCTCTGGCACAAAGCTGCTTTTCCTGAGGTTCCCTGCAGTGCTGGGGGGGTCTCAGTGTCCTCCTGAGGGTCTCAGTGTCCTCCTGGGGGTCTCAGTGTCCCCCTGAGGTCTCAGTGTCCTCCTGAGGGTCTCAGTGTCCTCCTGGGGGTCTCAGTGTCCGCCCAGGGTCTTATTGTCCTCCCAGGGGTCTCAATGTCCCCCCAGGTGTCCCCATGTCCCCACTTTGCCCTGAACCAACCCTTCCCCAGCGCTTTGCCCCGCTGGATCCTTCCCAGTTTATTTTTTTGGCTGCAGTTTCAGTATCTGGGTGAAAATTGATTTTTTTGGTTTTGGTGTTTTAGAGGGGCTCAGACACCGCTCAGTGCAGCAGGGGGGGTCCCCATCCCTCTGCTCCTCCAGGCTCAGGGGTTTTGGGGTCACCCTGGGGGTGTTCCCAGCAGAGGGGACAGCAGAGGGGACAGCAGGAAGTGTCACATGAGCCCGGGGGAAGCGTGGAAGGAGAAGTGGAGTCACGGGGTGGGAGCTGGGTCATGGATGAGCCACGGGGCTAACGGGGGGCTCAGGGAGGGGGGGACACGGGAGGTTGGGGTGGCAAGGTTGGGACGTGCCTTGGCACTGCCCCTGGGGGTGTTCTGGTGGCCACTAGTGTGCTGCTGGCACTGGGCTGACAGGGTTTTGGGGTGGTGGCACTGGGCTGTGGTGGCACTGGGCTGACAGGGTTTTGGGGTGGTGGCACTGGCTTTTGGGGTGGTGGCACTGGGCTGACAGGGTTTTGGAGTGCTGGCACTGGATTGATGATGGTTTAGGGTGCTGGCACTGGGCTGATGGGGTTTTGGGGTGGTGGCACTGATCTGTCACTTGGGGTGTCACCTGGGTGTGATCTGCCACCCAGAATGTCACCTGAGCTGTGATTTGTCACTCAGTGCATCCCCCAGGCTGTATCTGCCTCACAAAATGTCCCCTGGGCTATGATGTGTCACTCAGGGCATCCCCCAGGCTGTGACCTATCCCACACAATGTCCCCCAGGCTGTGATCTGTCACTTGGGGTGTCCCCCAGGCTGTGATTTGTCACCCGGGGTGTCCCCCAGGCTGTGATCTGTCACTTGGGGTGTCCCCCAGGCTGTGATCTGTCACCCGGGGTGTCCCCCAGCAGCATTTGCCCCTCCCTGGGATGGACTCCTGGGCTCATTCAGGCTGGAAAAGCCCTGCAGGATCATCAGCCCTGCCATGGGTTAAGGGCTGTCACGCCCAGTCCTGTCACCCCTGTCCCCAAGTGCCACATCCACACCGCTTCTGACAGCTCCACCAACACTGCAGAGCCCCTGGTTGTCCTTGCAGTGGATGAACCCCCTGATGCCCACCCTGCCCCTCTCCTGGCACAGCTTGGGGCTTTCCCCTCCCATCCCATCCCTCGTTCCTGGGGAGCAGAGCCCGACCCCCACCCAGAGTGGGATGTGGAGGATGCTGGAATGCATAATGGAGCAGAGCTCAATAATTCATCTGTCACCCAGGAGCAGGCACGTTTGTGCACACCCAGCCCCTGCTCTGAGCTCTCAGCTGCCGCAGGGAGCAGCTCCACTGCAAGGGGGGGATTGTCTGGGATTCACACATTCCCGCTCTGCCCCACAATTCAGATTTTGCCCTCGGGAATTGGATGGTTTGAGAGCGTCCCAAACAGCTTCAACCCCCTTGGCAAGGCTGGGATTGATGATGAGCTGCACCGGGGTGCTCTGGTGTTGTGTCGCCACGTCCTGCCATGTCCCAACACCTCATTGTGACCCCTCCTGGCATCCCTGGAGCCTCTCCGGGTGATTTTAAAGCGCTGTGAAAGTCGGGGCGGGGCTGCCTAAGTGCAAATTGCTGTAGGAGGGGAGGGGGAGGCGGCGGCAGCCCCGGCCAGGGGGGATTCATTATTTATCCCTCACAGATGTCCTCAACTTTTGTCACTTCCAGCCGGGCCCGGTGCAGGGAGTGGCTGATCCGAAGTGACAAGGATTCCACTCCTTCCCCGAGCTCCTCTGAGAGGGAATAGCAGGGATTTGACAGGAGTCCAGCTTTGCTCCCTTCCCAGCCCCAGCACTTCCCGGGGGTGGGATGCAAAAACTGCTGGTTCAGGGATCCAAACTGGGCCGTGCTCAGCTCCTGCAGGTGCTCCACATCCCTTGGGATTTCCACTCCTCACAGATCTGGGCACAGCCTCGTGACCTTTTTCCTTTTTCCGTGGACACTGCAGCCTGCTGGGTGTCACCAGTGGGATTTCAAAGCTCACTGCTTTCAAACCTCACTGCTTTCCAACATCCCTGCTTCTTCCCAGCAGGCACAGAACTGCCAAGGCAGGAGCTCCCAGCACGAGCAATCCAGGGGGATTTTTTTGGCAACATCCTTGAGCAGGAGGATTGAGGAGTTTGTGGCTGGGGCTGACAGATCCCTGGCCCGACCTGTTCCGTGTTTGTGTCCCCAGCCTGTCACCCTCCCTTCCCACAGGGGCCTCCTTGTGCTGCGCTGACGGAGAGGAAAAATCCCAGCACAATGGTTGGCAGGGCTGCAGGAAAACAGCCCCGGCCTTCCAACACCTGACTCGTGCCGGGACCGTGTGCCCGGCACTGCCAGGCGGGGCAGGACACGAGAGAGATCCTTCCCTGACACGGGGCAGCTCCTTCCCTGACACGGGGCAGCTCCTTCCCTCCTTCCCTGCAGCCTCCCTGCCCCTGGGACACAGAGCAGCTCCTTCCCCGCTCCTGGCTCCTGGGAGATGGAGCAGTTCCTTCCCTGCAGCCTCCCTGCCCCTGGAACACGGAGTAACTCCTTCCCTAACACTGGAACACAGAGCAGCTCCTTTCCTGCCCCTGGAACACAGAGCAGCTCCTTCCCTGCAGGTTCCCTGGCCCTGGCCCTCCCTGGAACAAGGAGCAGCTCCTTCCCTGCCCCTTGGGACATGGGGCAGCTCCTTCCATGCTGCCTTCCTTCTCTGGAACACAGAGCAGCTCCTTCGCTGCTCCTGGGAGAGGGAGCAGCTCCTTCCCTAACACTGGAACATGGAGCAGCTCCTTCCCTCCTTCCCTGCTGCCCTTCTGCCCCTGGAACACGGAGCAGCTCCTTCCCTTACACTGGGAGATGAACCAGCTCCTTCCCTGCTGCCCTCCTTACACTGGGACATGGAGCAGCTCATTCCCTGGCCCTGGAACACGGAGCAGCTCCTTCCCTGCTGCCTCCCTGCTCCTCTGCCTGGCCCATCGGGCCCAGGGCTCTTTCCTGGCTGTGCAGCCTGGGGTCTGTTCCAGTGGGATGCCCAGCTCCTGAGGCTTTGCCTTCCCTGCAGAGGGAAAGGTGGGGTGGCTCCATGATTGCAGGGAGTGCTCCCAAAACATCCTCAGACCCCTGTTCCTGTGTCCACAGTGTCTCCATGGGTTTTGGGACCCCTTTTTCTTTTTCCACAATATTTTCCTGGGGTTTGGGACTCCTTTTTCTCCTTCCACACCATTTTCATGGGGTTTGCAGCTCCTTTCCATGCTGCCTTGGCATCTCCATGGGCTTTGGAGCCCCTTTTCCTACTGCCATGGCATTAAAGCATGGAAATACATATTTTTTAATATCAACTAATATGAAATCTCATCCAGTGCCACCCCTACCATGGCAGGGGGACACTTTCCACTATCCCAGGTTGCTCCAAGCTCCATCCAACCTGGCTTTGGACACTTCCAGGGATCCAGGGGCAGCCCCAGCTCCTCTGGTCACCCTGTTCCAGGGGATGATTTCTCCCTGGGATCCGATTTGCTCCTGGGATTATGAGGATGGGAGCAGGGCCGTGACAAGCCCTCGGTGTGTCCTGCAGGTGACGCTGCCCTGGTGGCCGATGTCCCCAGAGGATGAGCAAGCCCCCGGAGCTGCAGCACGACCTGGAACGAAGCCTCCCTGCCATCGCCTCCATCAGCTCCTCCCTCTCGCAGAGCCAGGGCTTCTCCCCCTATTTCCTCTCCCCGGAGAAGAGAAAAGCCATCTCGGATGTGAGGAGAACCTTCTGCCTCTTCGTCACCTTCGACCTGCTCTTCATCTCCCTGTTGTGGATCATCGAGCTGAATGTGAGTCGGAGGAAGCAAAGCCGGGAATCTTTGCCCTTTTTAAACTCGGTTCCCTGCGTTAATTGCTCTGTTCCAGCGCTCCTGGGACCGACCTTTGTTTGCTGTTCCCAGCGCTGGCCAAGGAGCCGCTGATCTTTAATAGAAACGAAAGTCCAGCTCGTTTCCTGCCCCGGGGCTTTGTCGGGGCTGCCCAGGGTTGTTAACACCTCCCTTTGTTGGGCTGGAACAAGATCCAGGGCCTCTGGAATCACCGAGTTGAGCCAAATTCTCCTCCTGCTCCCCTGGGTTCGCTGCTGCTGTGTTCTCAGAGCATCAGAGGAGCAGGGGAGGATCCTCCAGGGCCTTTGATCCCAAAATTCTGCTGCTAGTCTCAGCTTTGGGAAGCTGGAGGTGCTGCTCCACCTCCCAAGGGACTGTTGAGGGGGTTGTGAGTGGTTTGCTTCTCTCCAAAGCAACTCAGCAGCTGCTGTGTTTGCTCTGTGTTGCAATAACACGGCAAATCCAGTTTATTTACCTCAGTCCCACCAAGTCCAAATCCCTCCCTGGGTTATATATTTTGTTTTTATTTTTCCCTGAACCGGCCCTGGCTGGTTTCAGGTACTCCGTGTCCTCCCCTGGAACACCCAGAGCAGAGATGAACAGATAGAACCCCCTGAGCTCTGCGGCTGCATTTTATCAGCGCTGCATCCTGCTGCTGCTCCCTCAGCAGCTCTTATCTCTCTGCCCTCCTTATCTCTGGCTGTCTGCACTTAACAGACCGTCCAGACCCTGCCCAGAGCCCCCCTGCTCGCCACCCCCCTTAGGAAAAACCACCTCCCAGCCAGCATTCCAGCCGTGCCGATGGTGTCCTGCCCGCCCACTTTGGACCCCAGCCCCCTGCCCTTGTCCCAATCCTCTCGCCGGGAGCTGCTGCAATTCCAAATTCCAGCCCCCAGGAGATAATCCTGGCTCGGTCACCAGGGTGATGCTGAGCGTGGGTGCTGCAGGTAGCCATTAATGAGTGACTAAGTGCTGATATTTGGGCCCCTGAGCTGAAATGCTGCATATTTAAATCCATTAGAGCAGCTTATTTGCCTGGTTATGAAGAGCAACGGTTTGATATCATGACTAATGCCTTTTTTTTTCCTTTTTTTTCCCCCCCTTTTTTTGTATCCTACCGTTTCCTTCACTGTGAGATAAGCCCAGGAAATTGCCCCTCGTTAAAAGCAAACTGTAATTGTGCAGGCTGGGTGCTCAGAGAGCCAGGGAGATGCCTCAGGTGGTTCATCTGCCTGTGTTTGAGCTGAAAACACCCCTCAAAGTGTCTCATCCATCCAGCAGCATCCTGTGGAGTCAGGGGCTGGGGATGAGGCTCTCGGTGGCCACTCAGCAAAGCACAGCCCAGCTTCACCCCCTCTCTTTTTGCCCCTTTGTTTTATATTTATAATTAGATAGATATTTTATATTTATAAAATAGGTATGTTTCTATTTATATATTTCTTTTTGCCCCTTTGTTTTATATTTATAATTAGATAGATATTTTATATTTATAAAATAGGTATGTTTGTATTTATATATTTCTTTTTGCCCCTTTGTTTTATATTCGTATTTGTATAATATTTATATTTTGCCCCTTTGTTTTATATTTATATATGCCAGACTGGGAGAGATCCCTTCCCAATCCCAGTGCTGCCTTTGGAGTGCCAGGACACCCCTCTGCCAGGGACTGGCACCACCAACTGTTCCTCACAGCCCATACACCAGAAACACCAGAAACACCCCCAAAAATCATCACCCAAAGCTCTCCCTTCCTTCCTGCAGCATCCCATGGAGCCACAGAGAGGGGGAAGAGGATTTTGGTGGCCACTCAGCCAAAGCACCCCCCAAAAATCATCACCCAAAGCTCTCCCTTCCTTCCTGCAGCATCCCATGGAGCCACAGAGAGGGGGAAGAGGATTTTGGTGGCCACTCAGCCGAGCTGGCCCAAGTCCTGTGGCCACAGCCCAGCTTCACCCCCCTCTCTTTTTGCCTCCTTCTCCCTGGGTTTGAAGCCAGAGCCCTGACCCACAGGGATCCTTTCCCAGTGGCTGCCCTTGGAGTGCCAGGACACCCTGGCTTGCCAAGGACTGGCCCCAGCTCCAGCAGCTGCTGCCTCTGCCAGCTCCCAGCCAGCTGGGCTCCATCCAAAGCCATAGCCTAAAGGTGAAGCATTTGTTCCAGTTACCTGAGCCCTCCACTTCCTCCCAGACAGCCATTCCAGCCTCCCAGGATTTATGGTGGCCAAAGGAGCAGGGCTGGCAGACCCTGGATTATCTCAGGATGAGTTTTTTCCACGCTGCTGGCAATCCCAGAGTGGTTTTGCCTCTTGCAGCCTGGGCTGTGCATCCCCCTCTCCTCTCTCTTCCCCTTTTCCAGCATGTTTGATCCTGCTGCTTCCCTTCTTCCAGCAGATTTCCTGGAGCACTGCTGTGAGCTGTGGGAAGCCAGCTGGAGGGAGAAGGGATCCCTCAGTGCTTTGCTTTTTAAATCCCCCCCCAGCTCCTCAGTGACCCTGGCAGCCCCCACAGGAAGATGTTGAGTGTGTTAGTGAAGGTTCCTGAGGAACATTTTCCCTGTGGTTTTCCATTTTTTCCCGTGTTTTCTCCCATTCCTCTGGAATCTGGATGAGGTGGGCAGGGACTGGTGGCACTGGCTGTGCTGAGCCAAGGATTTGGGTGTTGGAAATCCCCACCTAAAGGTGTTCAATGTCCCTCCTGAAGGTGTTCAATGTCCCTCCTAAAGGTGTTCAATGTCCCTCCTGTCCCACCTAAAGGTGTTCCATGTCCCTCCTGCCCCACTCATGCTCCTGGAGGGAAACATGGTGTGAATCCATGTGACTCCTGGCACATCCCAGACAGGAAATGTGCCATGGGATCCTGCCTGGTGCTGTGCTGCCAGAGCAGCCCACCCTGGGCCTGTGTGGGACCATTTTTATTCCCTGACCTGGCCATAACCCCGAGCACTGCTCAGCTCTTTCTCCCATCAGTTTCTTATCAGCTTCCTGCTTCCCTGTCTCCCTCAGACCAAGGTGGGCATCAAGGAGAACCTGAAGGATGAAATCATCAACTACAAATTCAATACTTCATTCTTTGATATCTTTGTGAGTATCTCAGCCTCCTGCAGGGCGCTGGAGCTCGGTGGGGCCGGGAGGGTCTGGGCTGTCCCCTTGCCCACCTCGGTGAATCCTCCTGGTGCAGCTTTGACCCAGGAGTTGGCAGCTGTCCCTGCCCTCCCAGCAGCTGGCAGAGGGACAGGGGCAGTGGTGACTGGTGTTGCTGGGTGTTTGTTGTTGCAGCTCTTGGCTCTGTTTCGATTTGTTGTGCTGCTCCTGGGCTACGCCGTCGTGCGCCTGCGCCACTGGTGGGTCATCGCGGTAAGGAGCCAGCCCAGCCTCTCCTCTGGGGGCTTTGCCCTCTCCTCCTGGCCCTCCCAGCGATCTGAGCTCTGGCCACTGTCTTTTTCAGGTCACCACACTGGTATCCAGTGCCTTCCTGATTGTCAAGGTCATCCTCTCCGAGGTTGGTTTCCCTGCAAGGCATTTTGTGATTTCTCAGTGATGTTTTATTCCCTGTTTGGGTCATTCCCTGGGGTTTCTGCTTCTTTCCACACAGCTTCTGACCAAAGGGGCTTTTGGGTATTTACTTCCCATCGTCTCCTTTGTCATTGCTTGGCTGGAGACCTGGTTCCTGGATTTTAAAGTCCTAACTCAGGAAGCAGAAGAGGAACGATGTGAGTATTTTTGCTCCTCTCTGGTAAAATCCAACCAGGCCTGCTCTGGCAGCACCTTGATCTGACATTTCTGGGAAAGGAATTTCCAGGCTGGCTGGGATGGGAAGTGCCTGACTCAGTTTTGTTATGGTCAACAAGTCCCTTCAGGGGTAGAAAATACCAGATTATAAAAAGCATCTTTTAATTGAAGGGAGAAAAAATGTGCCAGATTTCCCAATGGCTGGATCCTGCAGCCAGACGTGCTGGAGACAGAGCTCAGCTCTGCATGGGAGAAAGTGTTTGGAAACAGGGAGGCAAATGCCAGGCAGAGAGCTGGACTCCCTGTCCCTGATATCTGTGTTTGGATCTGGCTGGAGCCCTTTCCAGAGGGGCTGCTGGAGTCACAGACACATTCTGTGGCACGGGGTGAATGATGGGGTGTGAAATTCTGTGGTCTCTGAGGTCACGCTGAGCAGAGATTGGGGCTGACCTCATGCTTCACACATCACCCTGTGGCTTCCAGGGTCCTTCTAGGGAGCTTTGTCCCTGTCCCAGGAGTCACTGGCTGGGAAGTGACACCAAACTTAAGAGGGACATTTGTCAGGCTGGGCTCAATCAGAAGTGCTCTGACTGGAAAGCACCAGAGGATGTTTGGGTCTTGCAAGGAGGCTTTAAATTGAAAAATGATCAAGTGTTTAATGCCTCTATTGGATTAGGCTCAGGTTCCAAATTGCTTCCAGGGGAAGCTCTTATTTAATTAGATGCTTAATCGCCTTTGGATTATTTGACAGGCAGAAGAGCCCATTGATCTCCGGGGCAGATAAAACATCTCAGACAAAAGCTGAGGCAACAGGAGCTGAGGCTGGCTGCTGTCAGTGGGAAAAGACATGGGAAAAACAAGAGAGGGTGTTTTGGCAGGGCTGGGGTCCCACAGCCTGCCAGGTGTTCAATCCTTGTGCTCCCATTCCCAGGGTTCCTGGCAGCCCAGGCTGCAGCCTCGAGGCCTCTGCTGTACCCCCGGGCCCTCTCCGAGGGACAGTTCTACTCCCCACCCGAGTCCTTTGCAGGTAAGGTCACCTGTGCCATCACCTCACTTACCATGCTCATCCCACCATGGAATTCCTCACCTCCATCATCTCTGCCCAGAGCTCTGCCTCGTTATCCCAACCTTGGCAGAGCCTGACACTGAAAACCAGGGTCCCTTCTCAGTGCCTGCACCTCGGCACACTCTCCACTTGGCACCTTTTTATTGGTGCTGCCCTCATCCCTGCCAGCCTGGCTGCAGCTCCCTGGGGAGCTGGAGCTTTGTGTGGGCTTGGGATTAAATGCTCTGAGCTGTGTGCTTGGAAAATGCTGCCCTGGGGTGAGGGCACAGGGGTGGGGATGAGGGCTGGTGGCACTGGAGAGCTCCTGGCGTGGGAGGGGACACCTCAGCTGGGCTGTCCTGCTGTGCCTGACACCTGGGATGAGCCCAGCTCTCCAGAGCAGTTGTCCCAGTGTAGCTGACACCCAGGACAAGCTCAGCCCTCTGGAACATTTTTCCTGCTGTAGCTGACACCCAGGATGAGCCCAGTTCTCCAGAGCAGTTGTCCCAGTGTAGCTGACACCCAGGATGAGCTCAGCCCTCTGGAACACTTTTCCTGCTGTAG
This sequence comes from Geospiza fortis, assembly GCF_000277835.1. NCBI lineage: Eukaryota > Metazoa > Chordata > Aves > Passeriformes > Thraupidae > Geospiza > Geospiza fortis. The sequence goes on from NW_005054625.1 coordinate 165,872, forward strand.
CTGACACCCAGGATGAGCCCAGCTCTCCAGGGCAGTTGTCTCAATGTAGCTGACACAGGGATGAGCTCAGCCCTCTGGAATAGTTGTCCCAGTGTAGCTGACACCCAGGATGAGCCCAGCTCTCCAGAACAGTTTTTCCAGTGTAGCTGACACCCAGGATGAGCTCAGCCCTCTGGAGAGCAGTTCAGGCAGACAGGGAGTCATCCTCACTGAGAGCCCTTCCTGCTGGATGAGGGACAGGGATCACCAAAAGGGAGGGAGGTGGTACCTGTGGGGTGTTCATTAACTGTGAGTTAATTGGTGCTTCCCTGCAGGCTCAGACAACGAGTCTGATGAGGAAGGTGTGGGGAGGAAGGCCTTGACAACTCAGGTAAACAGAGCCTGGCCCTGCCCTCAGCTCCAGCTGATCTGGGGCTCTGGGAGTCTCCCCAGTCAGGTTTTGCTGCTGCCCCCATTCCAGACCCCTCAGCTCTGGGGACTCTGGCTGAGCCCTCTCTGTGCCACCACCCAGGAGAGGTCACCTGAGCCCCCCCAGCTTTATCCCCCTTCCCCAGGGCTGTGTGCTCTCCCTGCAGCATCCCACAGGGATTTGTTCTGCCCGTCCCTTTCCCTTCCCTCTTCCATCCCTGGTCCTTTGGTCACATTCTGGGATGGGCATCACCTCACCTGTCCCCTTGGCTTGAGGGGTGGCCCCAAAACCTGGCTGGGCACAGGCTTTGTGCCCTTTTCCAAGAGATCCTGCTCCTGTTGTGGCTCCTCCAGGAAGGAAGCTGCACATCCCAGAGCCCTTTGCCTGCTGGAAACCCTCCTGTAAGGCAGGAGCCATCGGGAGCAGCTGGTGTGTGGATCCAAGCCAGGGCGGGGAGCGTGACTTGGAGCTCCAAAATGAGGCCTCTGTGACCCAAATTAAGAGATTTCTGATCCCCTTTCCCTCTGCCAGCCCGGGGAGGGGGGAGCAGCCTCACACACACACACACACACTCCCCACCTTCCTCCACGCCCAGCTAATGAAATCTAAAGGTAAAATCCTCCTTTTTTTTTCCCCAGGAAAAGGAGTATGTCCGACAAGGCAAAGAGGCCATGGAGGTTGTGGACCAAATCCTCGCCCAGGAGGAGAACTGGAAGTTCGAGAAAAACAATGCAAGTGTGGTTTTTTTTCCTCCCCAGCTGGCAGAGGGCATGGATGGCTTAGCAAAAACCAGGACAAACGAGGCTTTGGAAACCTCCTTGCGCCATGAAAAATTAACAAGCGTTACAATTACCTGATTGAATTAGGAATCTATTCCAGTTCAGTTAAATGTAAAATCCCCCTCTTATTTAATTAGACCTTTAATTGCCTTGCAGTTTGACAGGAGAGGGCCCTTCCCTCCTCCCTCTGTCCGGAGGGTGGGCAGGGGTGGCCAGGTCACCTTTGGGATGCAGAGCCATGGGAAGGAGCAGGGGAATGTTGGTCCCACAGCTCCAGTTCTGCCCTTGCTCCATGGCCAGGTGTCTTTGAGCCTGCTGGGGGCCCAAACTGGAATCTTTTGAGCCTGCTGGGGGCCCAAACTGGAGACTTGGCCCATGTGGGGCACTCCAAAGCCACTGGTGTCCCCTTTCCCCAGCACCTGGAACCTGGGGTGTAAATTTGAGATGTGGCTCTGCCTACTCCAGACTTTTCTGGGGTGCACAGAGCTCTTTTTTCTCTCTGAAGAGTGGAGAGAAAGAGGAGGGATTTGCCCCTCAAACCCAACCTTGTTTCACAAGGTTCAAACACAACTGGGGGGTGCGAATCCTGCAAACTGCTGTCTCATCTGGTGTTTCAAATTCCCCTGTCAAGTGATCCTTTGTCTGATGCCAAACTAGCTGGGCAGATTGTTTTCTTTTTCCAAAGGGGGATGGATTTAAATAGACTAATCAGAGTTTAACACAGGGCTAACGATGAAAGGTTTTCATCTGCCCATCCCCAGCCCCTCCAGGGAGGCTCCTCTCAGCCATAGGTAACACCAGCAGCTCTGGCAGCACACCCCTTTTGCACCCCAGTGCTGCTACAAAGAGAATGTGACCTTGACGTGGGGTTTGCAGCCTGGCACGGGGTGGATTCTTTTTCTGTCTCATCCCTGCTGCCTCTCTGGATATTGTTTTGTTGATGGAAATTTAGGCACGGCCAACTGAAATGTGCCTGGGGCGGTTTCTGTGCTGAGGTCGCTGCTTGGTGTGGGGAGTAGGGGGTGACAGGAGCCTCAGAGTTTTAGCAAACTTCACCCTAAATAGAAACAATCCCTTTTTACTGATAAAAACACAACTTTCTCATCTCTTGCACAGGACTTTGGTGATGTTGTTTACACTTTTGAAATCCCTTTCCACGGCAAGACCTTTATTTTAAAGGTAAGAACATCCTCGGGCCCATTCCTTGGTCTCTTTGGCACGGGGGAAGAGCCACAGCTCAGCTTTCAGCACAGGTCAGGCTGCAGAACACGCTCCCTGTGCTGGAGACAGATGAACAGCACTGGGGAATCTCTCCAGGAAAACCCCTTGGCCAGCAGACAAACTCCCCAGTAAATATCCAAGGCCCCAGACTCCACTGGTAGAATCGGGAGCAGGTGACTGCAAGAGTCGCTTCCAACCTCAGCATCTCGGACTAATCTGACCAAGGAGGCTAATTGGAACTAATTGCCAGCAAGGCCAGGGCTGAGTGTGCCTCTGCTGCTGCCTGGCACCGGGCAGAGCAGCTCAGAAGTGCCTTGCTCTGTGCCCTCTCCCAAGCTGGAGTGCCTTGGCTGGGAACCACGTTTTAATGAAGCGTCGGTGCTGCCGTGGCTTTTCTTTGTTCCAGTGCATATGTTGCCTCGCTGGCAGGAGCTGCCAGTGGAGCAGCTCTGTGTTCACCAGCAAAAGCTGGATGGTCCCACTTTGCTGCATGAACTGTTTGCCTCTGAAGATCCCTGCTCCCGTGGGGATTGGGAGAGAATGGAATGGATGCTGTGTGTGCTGGAGCTTGGAATGGCTTGGGAAAAAAAAAAACAAACAAAACAGTCAAAAATGCAACTTCTCAAAGCAATGGTGCATGGGGAGCTGCTGGGGGTGGGAGAGGGGCAGACAGACAGGCAGAGCTCAGTGGCTCCCAAATCCTGAGGTCTGTGTGTCCTCCCTGACCCCACGGGTGCCCTCCAGGCCCCTGGGAGCTCTGGGACACAGAGGTGACAGCCATGGCTTTGCATGCAGGGGTGCCAGACTGGCCTCACCTCTCCCCTCACCTGTATTCCCACTTGTCCTTTGTGGTTTTGCCCTGTTTTCCTTAAAAATAACACCCCCAAGGGGAGCAGAGGGGCTGGCTGACTGCTCTGGCTGTGTCCTCAGGCTTTCCTGCAGTGCTCCCCTGAAATGGTTTACCAGGAGGTGATTCTGCAGCCCGAGAAGATGATCCTGTGGAACAGAACAGTGGCGGCTTGCCAGGTGAGCGTGCTGGACAAAGATGGCTTAATCACAGGAGCTCCTTGGAGCGGAGAGAGCTGGAGCTTCCCCATCCAGCACAGGCTGCTGGCAGGGCTGGAGCTGAGCTGGATCCCAGGCACCGAGGCGTTAAATCTGCGCCGCTCATCCGTGCGCTCCAGCCGGCTGCACGCCTGGGCCCGGCCAAGAGCCCGAGAGGTGGGCAGGACAGGGGCCAGGGCTGAGCCAGACCTGCTGGGGGGGGTCTGAGCCTCATGGAGAGGAGCTGGAGGTGACACCAGTGCCCCCCAAAAACTCAGGAGATGAAGCCGTGCACCCACCGCTCGGCCCAAAAGATCGGTGCTGATTTAGGGGAGGGGCTGTGGCCTCTTGGTGTGCAAGCTTGGAGGCACAATCTGAGCAAATCTCCTTTCTTTTGAGAGAGGTGGGCAGGGACAGGGGCCAGGGCTGAGCCAGACCTGCTGGGGGAGGTCTGAGCCTTGTGGAGGGAAGCTAGAGGTGACACCAGTGCCCCCCAAAAACTCATGAGACAAATCCATGCATGCACCGCTCATCACCCTCTGGCCCCAAAGATCCCAGTGCTGATTTAGGGGAGGGGCTGTATCCTCTTGGCATGTGCACGCTTGGAGACACAATCTGAGCAAATCTCCCTTCTTTTGGGAGAGGTGGGCAGGGACAGAGGCCAGGGCTGAGCCACACCTGCCTCTGCCTGCTGAGGGGGTCTGAGCCTCGTGGAGAGGAACTCGGGAGACGAACCCACGCACGCACCGCTCGTCACTCTCTGCCCCAAAAGATCCGATCCCAGTGGTGATTTAGGGGAGGGGCTGTATCCTCTTCGTGTACAGGCTTGGAGACACAATCTGAGCAAATCTCCCTTCTTTTGATTTATTTCCTCTGCTCTTCTCCAGATCTTGCAGCGGGTTGAGGACAACACGATCGTCTCGTACGACGTGGCGGCCGGAGCTGCTGGTGGGGTGGTGTCCCCAAGGTCAGTTCATCCCACACTGCCCCTAAACACCCCCAAACCATGGGGAGACCCCTCTGGGAATGCTCTGAGCTGCTGGTCTCACCGTGGTAGGGCTGGTTGGCTGTGCAGGTAACTCTTCCAAGGGTGAGCAGCCCCTGAAATTTCCTCCTGGCAGGATTCTCCAAGCTCCAAACCTCGCTCAGTCAGGCTCCCAGATATCTTGGCTGTGCCTCCTTGTGTCGACACAGCCCTGCCACAGCCTCTCGCTGAGCAGCCCAAAGAGAGGGATCTGCCCCCCTCCACATCCCTGGTGTGTTTTTAAGGCCTTTCTTTGCACAGGGATTTCGTGAACGTGCGTCGGATCGAGAGGAGGAGGGACAGGTACGTGTCCTCAGGGATGTCGACCACGCACAGCCTGAAGCCTCCGCTCTCCAAGTACGTCAGGTGAGAGGCAGGTGCTGTTTTTTCAGCTGGGATCACGCACTTCTCCAGAGCTCCAAGCTTCACTGCAAGCCCTGCTGCCTTGCTGGCAGGATTTGCAGGAAGCTGAGCTATTTGTGGAGCTGAACCTCGCTTCCCTTGTTCGTCTCCCTTTGTTCGAGAAACTCTCTGTGCTGTCAGCGGTGCTGGGGCGTTTCCCAGCTCAGGGGAGTGGAGGTGCTGACCAGTAACAAACTCCATCCCAGTCCCACATCCTGTTTATGTAACAGTAAATTCCCAAACAGGAATTTCTGAGGGGCAGTAAACAGCTGGATGTGGCTCTGAGCCTCTCACATGCTCCTCATAAACTGAATTTGAGGCATTGAGGGATGAAACGAGGATGGAGCAGCTCCCAAAATCTCAGCAGGGCTTTGGCCTCTCCCCTTCCAGAGGGACAGGCTGGTGATGGATCCCAGCAGGGTCAGGCACATCAGACAAGGACTCCTTGTTCCTGCCAGGGCCCAGCTGTGCTGCTGCACACTCCGACTTCAGTTTTCTCAATAATCTGGTTAAAGTAATTGACATTTTATCTCAGAGCTGTTGGAGCTGCCTGAGTCTATTTAGGAACTGGGGACTTCAGGGCCTGGAAAAATCCTTTAAGGAAGGCACACAGCAAAAATAGCGTGTTCTGAAGAGGGAAGGGAAATCTGTATTTGGGCTGTGTGTGCACAGCTCCCGTCTCAGAGACAGATCAGATGGTGCTGAGAAGGATCTGGGGGCTGGAGTGACAAGTGCTGAGCCTGTCCTGAGCACACAGAGCTTCCTGGGACCTCTTGTTTGCTCCAGGGAAAGCTTCCCACGAGGAGCAGCTGGCACAGTGCAGAGGCAGAGCTGCTGCTCCACCAGCAGCCCTGGCACCAGCACTGCCAAGGCACCTGTGGGAAAGCTGCCCTGCCGTGCTGGCTCGTGTACCTGGAGCCAAGGCACACACCTTCCCAGGCTCCCAGCATCTGCTCCTGCCCCACTGGGCTCTGCCCTTCGCTGCCAGGCTCAGCTCCATGCAGTGCATCCACAGAGAATCCCAGCCAGAATTCCAGCCTGACTCTCTTGGCTTTTCCTCCGCAGGGGTGAGAATGGACCTGGAGGATTCATCGTGCTGAAATGTCCCAGCAATGCCAAGGTCTGCACCTTCATCTGGATTCTCAACACAGATCTGAAGGTAAAAGGCAGTTCCTGGGTGAGGCAGCTGAGTCCCATCCCCAGCACAGCCCAAGGCCCTGCTCCAGCATCCCAGCAGCCACACAAGTGGCCCCTTGGCAAGCACTGCCCTGAAGGGACTCAGGCTTGGCAAGTGAGGGGTTAAACTCCTCCGAAATCCCCCTCCTTTCCCAGCGGGAGTTTGGGAAGCTCTTCCTTATTTCAGGTCTCACTTAGGGGTGTCACCTTTGAGTGCAGGACTGGGTGAGGCAACTTTGGTGCCGGGAACGCTCCAGAGGGGCTCCAGAGCCCCCAGGCACGACCATAACCTCCCAAAACCCTCCCCAGCGGGGGAAGAACGAACCGCCCCGGCTCCGGAGCTATTTGTGGAGCTGCCTGTCCTTGCCGGTGTCCCGGCAGAGCACGGCGGGACCGGGATGGGGCGGCAGCGGCAGCGGTTGGCGTGGTAACGGCGCTGCCGCAGCAGCACAAAGGCTCCATTCATTCATCCCTCGGCTGTGCTGCAGCGCTGCTGCCCCCTCCTCTCTCCTCCCCTCCCCTCCCACGGCCCCTTCCCCTCCCCCTGAGCCCAGCCAAAAGCTTCGGGAAAAGGTTTGGGAAGCGCCCAGAGCAGCGTGGAGCAGATCCTGCCCACCCTGTTGTGCCCAGGGGTGTTTTCCTCCCCCCAGGGATGTTTTCCTCCTCCCGTGGATCTGTTGTCCATCACGGTTTTGGGGCAGGGGGATGGATATCAAACCCCCCCGTGGTGGGGCTTGGGAAGAAAAGAGTTTCCTTGTCCTTGTGCTTGTGCCGGCGCCGCCTCCGCCGTGGAAGGAAT
>NW_005054625.1:173466-175735 GCF_000277835.1 Geospiza fortis
TGGCTCCTGCATCCCTGGAATGAGATGGGATTGGACAGGATGGGGTGGGATGGGGGCAGACCCCAATCCCAATCCTGATTCATGGCTTCTGGATCCCTCTGGGATGGAATGGGATGGGATGGGATGAGGGCAGAGCCCAGCCCCAACCATATTGCTGTCTCCTGCACCCCTGGATCCCTCTGGGGTGGGACAGGATGGGGTGGGATGGAATAGGGGCAGCCCCAACCCTCATTCATGGCTGCTGCACCCCTGGAACAGGATGGGATGGGATAGGATGGTGGGATGGGGGACATCCCCCAGCCCTGCCCTCACCTCTGTCCCTGCAGCTGCCCAGGCCAGGCTGGATGCAGCCCCCAGCCCCAACACCCTGGAGCGGGATGGGACCAGCCCCCAGCCCTCATTCATGGCTCTGTGTCCCTGCAACCCCCCAGGGTGGGACGGGGACAATCCCCAGCTCCAAATGGTCCCTCAGGGCCTCGTGTCCCTGTCCTGTGTCCCCAGGGTCGCCTGCCCAGGTACCTGATCCACCAGAGCCTGGCTGCCACCATGTTCGAGTTCGCCTTCCACCTGCGCCAGCGCGTGGCCGAGCTCTGCCCCAAGCCCTGAGAACCTTCCAGAACCTTCTCGTCTCTCTGGGCCGAGCTCTGCCCCAAGCCCTGAGAACCTTCCAGAACCTTCTCGTCTCTCTGGGCTGAGCTCTGCCCCAAGCCCTGAGGACATTCCAGAGCCTTCTCTGCTCTCTGGCCATGGGGACAGGACCCTGCACCCCCCCAGGCGAGGAGGGGTCCCCCCACTTACCAGCCAGGTGGGCTCGGCCTCTCCTCCCACCACGGCTCAGAGGGGCCTGGACCCGACTGTTCTGTGCCAAACCCCTGCCCTGGGGGCTGGGCAGGGCCCCCCCTCCCTAAAAACGGGGTGGGGGCTCAGCTGGCACCCCCAGATTGGTGTCACTGGTACCCCGAGATTGGTGTCACTGGCACCCCCAGGTTGGTGTCACTGGCACCCCGAGATTGGTGTGATTGGCACCCCCAGGTTGGTGTCACTGGCACCCCGAGATTGGTGTGACTGGCACCCCCAGGTTGGTGTCACTGGCACCCCGAGATTGGTGTGACTGGCACCCCCAGGTTGGTGTCACTGGCACCCCGAGATTGGTGTGACTGGCACCCCCAGGTTGGTGTCACTGGCACCCCGAGATTGGTGTGACTGGCACCCCCAGGTTGGTGTCACTGGCACCCCGAGATTGGTGTGACTGGCACCCCCAGGTTGGTGTCACTGGCACCCCGAGATTGGTGTGACTGGCACCCCCAGGTTGGTGTCACTGGCACCCCGAGATTGGTGTGACTGGCACCCCCAGGTTGGTGTCACTGGCACCCCGAGATTGGTGTGACTGGCACCCCCAGGTTGGTGTCACTGGCACCCCGAGATTGGTGTGACTGGCACCCCCAGGTTGGTGTCACTGGCACCCCGAGATTGGTGTGACTGGCACCCCCAGGTTGGTGTCACTGGCACCCCGAGATTGGTGTGACTGGCACCCCCAGGTTGGTGTCACTGGCACCCCGAGATTGGTGTGACTGGCACCCCCAGGTTGGTGTCACTGGCACCCCGAGATTGGTGTGACTGGCACCCCCAGGTTGGTGTCACTGGCACCCCGAGATTGGTGTGACTGGCACCCCCAGGTTGGTGTCACTGGCACCCCGAGATTGGTGTGACTGGCACCCCCAGGTTGGTGTCACTGGCACCCCGAGATTGGTGTGACTGGCACCCCCAGGTTGGTGTCACTGGCACCCCGAGATTGGTGTGACTGGCACCCCCAGGTTGGTGTCACTGGCACCCCGAGATTGGTGTGACTGGCACCCCCAGGTTGGTGTCACTGGCACCCCGAGATTGGTGTGACTGGCACCCCCAGGTTGGTGTCACCCTGGGTTCGTCCCCTGGGGTGGGACCCCCACGCTTGGGGGCAGCTGTGGGGGCTGCCACCAGCCCTGTCCTCTGTGTCACCAGCCCTGTCCTCTGTGTCACCATCCTCACATCCCATCTGTCACCAGCCCTGTCCTCTCTGTCACCAGCCACCTCCACTGGGTCACTGCCACCCGACTGCTGACCCTACAAACACCTATTTGGGGGTCCCTACAGCCCCAAACTCCTGTCCTGGGCTGTCCCCAATATCCCTGTGAAGGTGACCCCACTGTCCCTCTATAGGGGACCCCAATGTCCCTCTGAGGGGCACCCCAATGTCCCTTTGAGGGGCACCCCAATGTCCCTCTAAAGG
>NW_005054625.1:184312-184531 GCF_000277835.1 Geospiza fortis
CCCCCCTGGGGGTCTGGGGGGGTCCGGACCCCCCCCCCAAATTTGTGGGGGATGAATTAAAGCCTTGCACTGTTTGCAGGTCTGTGTTACCTGTGTGGGTTTGTCAGTGAATGCGGGGATGGGGGCAGGTTGGGGTCACCCCGAAGACCCCCCCAGTGCTAAAGGGGGGGGCTCCAGGCTCCTTGGGGCACTGGCCGTGGGTGGCACTGGCTGTGGGTG
>NW_005054625.1:185312-186306 GCF_000277835.1 Geospiza fortis
GGGCTGCCGCGTGCAGGAGGAGGACGCGGGCAGGAGAGAAACCTTCAGCGCCGAGTGGCTGGACCTGGAGCTCAGCTCCCGACCCGAGGAGGGGTGAGGGGCACGGCCAAGGGGGTGCCAGGGGTCCTGGGGGCATCGGGTGCTGGAGGATTTGAGGGGTTTGTTGTGGGGATTTGGGTTGTGGGGTTCTGAAATGTGGGGTTTCCATGAGGGTTTGTGGGCCTCCAAGGGTCCTAAAATATGGGGTTTCCATTTCATTTTGGGCAGCTCCAAGTGTCCCAAAATACGAGGTTTCCATGGGTTTGTGGGGTGGTTCCAAAATTGTGGGGTTTCCATGGGGGTTTGGGGCTGTAGGAGACTCCACTGGGGTTTTGGGCAGCCCAAGGGTCCCAGGGGGTACCAGGAGTCCTGGGGGCACGGGGGGCATCGGGTGCTGGAGGATTTGAGGGGTTTGTTGTGGGGATTTGGGTTGGGGGCTTCTGAAATGTGGGATTTCCATGAGGGTTTGAGGGGTTCCAAGGGTTCCAAAATGTGGGGTTTCCATGGGGTTGTGGAGGCCTCCAAGTGTCTCAAATTGTGGGGTTTCCATCGGATGTTGGGGGGCTCCAAGGGTCCCAAAATATGAGGTTTCCATGGGTTTGTGGGGTGGTTCCAAAATTGTGGGGTTTCCATAGGGGTTTGGGGTTGTGGGAGACTCCAATGGGGTTTTGGGCAGCCCAAGAGTCCCAAACTTGGGTGTTCCCATGGGGTCTTGTGTCCCAAATGAAGAGGTTCCCAGGGGGTTTGGGGGTCCCTGTGGGGTCAGGGAAGCTCCGGGGAGGTGGTGGGAGGATACCCAAGAGGGATTGGGAAGATCTCAGGGGTTCCTGTGAGGAAATGGGGAGGGGGTTTATGGGGCTGGGGGAGGCCAGGGTTCCACAAAGGGCCAGGAGAATGTGGGGGTCTCCAGGGGTTCCCATGGGGGTCTCCAGGTGTTCCTATGGGGGTCTCCAGG
>NW_005054625.1:187594-188587 GCF_000277835.1 Geospiza fortis
CTCCCCCGGCCCCATCCCGCTCCTTCCTCCCGCCGGTCCCTGCGCCCTCACCCCCTGCGCTTCGGGCACGGGAAGGGTTTGGGGTCTCACAACGCCCCCAGCCCCAAATGCGGGAAGCACCCTGCTCCTTATGCCGGGGAGCTGGGGGCACTGGGAGCACTGGAAGCTGGCAGAGGTGGCACTGGGAGCACTGGGAGCACTGGGAGCTGGCAGAGGTGCTGCTGGCTCCTGCCAGAGCTGGGCTGAATCCAGCGCAGGTGATGGAGAGCTCACATGGGCCCGATCCCGATCCCTTCCCATCCCCATCCCAAACCCACACCATTCCAGTGCCTTTCTATCCTAATCTCCTTCCCAATCCCAATCCCAATGCTCTCCTCGCTCCAATCCCTTCCCATTCTCCTCCCCATCCCATTCCACCCCAATCCCTCCACATTTCCATCCCCATCCCATTCCAATCCTTTCCCACCCCCATTCCACACCGTTCCTGTCCCTTCCCATCCCCATCCCAAACCCCACAACATTCCAATGCCTTCCCATCCCCATCCCATTTTTACCCCTCTCCCAATCCCCCTCCATCCTAATCCTTGTCCCAATTCCCCTCCATCCTCATCCCTCTCCCAATCCCTCTCCATCACTATTCCAATCCCCCTCCATCTTCATCCCAATCCCTCTCCATCCTCATCCCATGGGACACCCACGAGCTGGGGCAGCCCAGGGGGGTCACAGCCGCATCTCGGGGTGTGGGGACAGAATCTCCCCGGCTCAGGGACAGCATTCCCGATTTCCCAGAGCCCGGGAGGGGTGGTGGATCCGTTATCAACTCCGGGCTGGCTCCGGCCGCGGCCCCGGGGCGCTGGCGCTAACCGGGTTAGGAGGGATGGGTGATGGATGGAGGGATGCGCGGTGGATGATGGATGGATGGAGGGATGCGGGCTGGATGGATGGGGCTGTCTCAGCTCCCCGCAGCCCCTCCCGGGCCGGGCAGGGATAAAA
>NW_005054625.1:188716-190559 GCF_000277835.1 Geospiza fortis
GGCGGCGAGGCCGGAGCCGCAGCCCCTCGCCATGAGCAGCCAGGCCGCGCTCCGAGAGGGCTACGAGCACTTCGACCCCCGCGCGTACCTGCGCAACAATTACCTCCCGCCCCGCGCCGACTTCTCCTCCGAGGAGTTCGTGGTGCCCTGGAAGCTGCGATGCCTGGCCGAGACCTTCGCCAGCGGTGAGGGGAAGGCGGCGGGGACCCTCAGCGGGGTGGGGAAACTGAGGCACGGAGCACGCGGGGACAGCTCCTCTGCTCTTCCCTGGTTTTCCCGATCCCTGTCTTGTTGTGGGGGTCCCTCCCAGACATGTCCTGTCCCTTCCCAGGTGAGATCCAAGGGCGGACGTTGATCGATGTGGGCTCGGGTCCCACCATCTACCAACTGCTGAGTGCCTGCGACCACTTCGAGGAGATCGTGGCCACCGATTTCCTGGCGGTGAACCGCGAGGAGGGCCGGGGGGGCCGCGGGAGGGGGGCGCTGGAGTGGTCCCTGCTGGAGTGTGTCCCCAAAACCCACGGGATCGCAGATCCAGGTCCTCACAGATCCCTGCAGATCCCGTGGGATCACAGCCATGTTTTCCCACAGACGCTGAGGGGATCCCTGTAGGACCCTGTCACCAAAATCCCACGGCACCACGGCCCCACATCCTCACAGACGCTGTTCCCAAATCCCATGGGTTCACAGCCCCCTGTCCCTGCAGGATCCCAGCCTCAGATATCCATGGAATCCTCTCTCTGTGCCTGTGGGTGAAGGGTTGATCCCCACAGGATCCTGCTCCTGGGTCCCTGTGGGTTCTGGAATGTGCATCCCACCCCACATCCCTGCGGGATCCCGTCCCCTATCCCTGCGTGTGCCGGATTGATCCCATCCCCACCTCCCTGTGTGTGCTGGATTGATCCTGTCCCCGTATCCCTGTGTGTGCTGGATTGATCCTGTCCCCGTATCCCTGTGTGTCCCAGCTCAGTGTCCACCCAATCCCTACTTCCCTGCACAATCCCACCCCGTATCCCTGCAGAATTCCATCCTCACCTCCTTTTGTCTGCTGGGTTCTTCCCATTCCCACAGGGATCTGCGTGTGCCAAATCAATCCCATCCCCGCACTCCCCTGGGTGCCAGGTTGATCCCATCCCCTATCCCCGTGGATACTGAATTGATCCCATCCCCACATCCCTGTCTGATCTGGATTGACCCCATCCCCACATCCCCATTGATACTGGGTTGATCCCATCCCCATATCCCCATGGACACTGGATTGATCCCATGATCCCATCCCCACATCCCCATGGATGGTAGATTGACCCCCCCACATCCCTGTGGATACTGGATTGACCCCATCCCCACATCCCTGTTTGTTCTGGATTGATCCCATCCCCACGTGCCTGTCTGGACTGATCCCATCCCCACATCCCCATTGACACTGGATTGACTCCATCCCTTTATCCCCATGGACGCTGGATCGATCCCATCCCCACATCCCCGTGCGATTGACCCCATCCCCACAACCCCGTGGGACTGACCCCATCCCCACATCCCTGTCTGTTCTGCATTGACCCCATCCCCACATCCCCGTGGGACTGACCCCATCCCCACATCCCTGTCTGTTCTGCATTGACCCCATCCCCACATCCCCGTGCAATTGACCCCATCCCCACATCCCTGTCTGTTCTGCATTGACCCCATCCCCACAACCCCGTGGGACTGACCCCATCCCCACATCCCTGTCTGTTCTGCATTGACTCCATCCCCACATCCCCGTGGGACTGACCCCATCTCCACATCCCCGTGGGACTGACTCCATCCCCACATCCCCATGGGACTGACTCCATCCCCACATCCC
>NW_005054625.1:190967-191794 GCF_000277835.1 Geospiza fortis
CCTGGCGGTTCCCGCTCGGCTGCCCGTGGTGCCGCTGCAGGAGGCGGATGTGCGGGAGGCGCTGGCGGCCGCGGGGTTCGCGCTGCGGGAGCTGCGCTCGTACGCGATGCCCCCCGCGCTCCGCACCGGCGTGGATGATGTGGACGGGGTGTTCTTCGCCCACGCGCAAAAACCGCTGGAAACGTGAGGGGGGAATTCCCGGGAAATGGCCGGGAAATGGTTGGGAAATGGCACCGTGCCCGGCAGCGCCAAGGGTGGGGTGGGATGGAGGCAGATCCGGCGGGATGGTGACAATAAATGCTGAGGTTGTGGCACAGGATGGTGACAATCAAGGGCACGGGATGGTGACAATAAAGGGCAGAGGATGGTGACAATAAAGGTGGCACAGGATGGTGACAATAAAGCCTGGGGTTGTGGCACAGGATGGTGACAATAAGGGCAGGGGTTGTGGCAAGACGATGGTGACAGTAAAGGCTGAGGTGGCACAGGATGGTGACAATAAAGGTGGCACAGGATGGTGACAGTAAAGCCTGGGGTTGTGGCACAGGATGGTGACAATAAGGGCACAGGTTGTGGCAGAGGTTGGCAACAATAAAGGGCAAAGGATGGTGACAGTAAAGGTTAGGGTGGCACAGGATGGTGACAACGAAGGCTGAGGTTGTGGCAGGGGATGGTGACAATCAAGGGCAGAGGATGGAGGTGCTCAGGGTGTGGGGAGGGGGCACAGGGAGGTCTGGGGGGCTCAGGGACCCCTGGGTGGGGGGAATGGGGTGAGAGCAGGGTGGGAAAGGGGGTGCAGGGCAGGGGGAGGATGGGGGGGGTGAGGG
>NW_005054625.1:192454-192912 GCF_000277835.1 Geospiza fortis
GCTCTAGTCCACTTTGAAGAGGTCGGAGTTGGCCTTCAGGAGGTAGAGGCTGTCGTCCATCAGGAAACTGGGGGGACAAGGGGGGGGTTAGGGGGGGCTTGAACCCCAACTTTGAGCACAGCAAGCCTGGGGTCCCTCCAGCACCCCCATTTCAAGGTGGGGAGGGGGGGTCTGGGCATGGCACAGGGACCAAGAACATCCCATGGGAAACTGAGGGGGCCCTGAGCACCCCAATTTCAACAGGGGGGAACACTGAGAACCCCAGAGACCACAGGGGACCCTGAGCACCCCAATTCCAAGAGGGATCCCCCAACAGAATCCCCAACACCCCCAGACCCAAGCAGAGCCCCCCAAATCCTGGGGGGAAGCTTTGCATCCCTGGGGAACACGGGGAGCCCCTCACTCCTATTTTTAATTTTATTTTAGATAGGACTGGGGGGGGTCACTGACCTGTATTT
>NW_005054625.1:193268-193821 GCF_000277835.1 Geospiza fortis
CTGTATTTTTAATTTTATTTTCTATAGGACTGGGGGGGTCGCTGACCTGTATTTTTAATTTTATTTTAAGTGGGGGCAGGGGGGTCGCTGACCTGTATTTTTAATTTTATTTTCGATAGGATTGGGGGGTCACAGATCTGTATTTTTAATTTTATTTTCTATAGGACTGGGGGGGTCGCTGACCTGTATTTTTAATTTTATTTTCGATAGGATTGGGGGGGTGGCTGACCTGTATTTTAATTTTATTTTTTATTTCATTTTTTAAAATTTTAATTTTAAATTTCATTTTTATTTTCGATAGGACTGGGGGGGGTCGCTGACCTGTATTTTAAATTTTATTTTTTATTTCATTTTTTAAAATTTGAATTTTAAATTTCATTTTGATTTTCCATAGGACTGGGGGGTGGCGCTGACCTGTAGAAGAGCACGTTGAGGGGGATGGTCCCGATGTGCCAGAGCGCGTGGGCGTCCAGCACCCAGAGCAGGGGGGGGAAATCGAGCAGCTCGAGCAGCGCCAGCGCCTGCAGCAGCAGCACCGCGGCCGCGCATTTCT
>NW_005054625.1:193834-195338 GCF_000277835.1 Geospiza fortis
CGGCAGCCGCGCCCTGCCGCAGGCACCAGCGCAGCCACCACGCCACCGTCAGCATCCCTGGGACACGGGAAATGAGGGAAACACCGTCAGTATGGCTGGGACACTGTCAGGATGGCTGGGATAGGGAAACGAGGGAAAACAGCGGCACTGAGAGCTCGAGGGGTGGGCAAAACACGGGGAGAATTGCAGCGGGAACAGCGGGGGGACAGGGAGTGTTCAAAGTCTGAAAGAATTCCTGTTAAACAGGGACAAAACCCCAGTGAGAATTCCTAGGGAAACAGGGGAACACAGGGGGAAAACCCCAGTGAGAATTCCTGTTTAAACAGGGGAACACAGGGGCAAAACTCCAGTGAGAATTCCTGTTTAAACAGGGGAACACAGGGGCAAAACCCCAGTGAGAATTCCTAGGGAAACACGGGAACACAGAGGCAAAACTCCAGTGAGAATTCCTGTTTAAACACGGGAACACAGAGGCAAAACCCCAGTGAGAATTCCTAGGGAAACAGGGGAACACAGGGGGAAAACCCCAGTGAGAATTCCTAGGGAAACAGGGGAACACAGGGACAAAACCCCAGTGAGAATTCCTAGGGAAACAGGGGAAATCAGGGACAGGGGGTGCCCAAAGTGTGGTCAGCATTCCTGGGAAAACAGTGGGACAGAGAGGGGTATCAGGGACAGGGGAGTGCCCAAATCCCAGTCAGAATTCCTGGGGAAACAATGAGGGGATCAGGGACAGATGGGTGCTCAAACTCTGAAAGAATTCCTCGGGAAACTGTGGGGATCAGGGACAAGGGGGTGTCCAAACTTGGTACAGCATTCCTGGGGAAACAGAGTGAAGATCAGGGACAGGGGGTGCTCAAAACTGTGTCAGAATTCCTGGGGAAACAGGAAAACACAGGGACAGAGGGTGCCCAAACCCCAGTCAGCATTCCTGGGGAAACAGGGTGAGGATCAGGGAGAGGTGGGTGCCCAACATTCCTGGGAAAATGGGGCTCAGGGACAGGGGGGGCTCACAACCCCAGTACCAGTGCCCCCCAGTCCCTCCCAGTAGTTCCCAGTGCCTCCCAGTGCCCCCAGCCCACCAGCAGCAGCGTTGGCCACCAGGTTGTAGCCGTAGTCGAAGCGCACGAGGCTCAGGTAGGAGATGTGGCCGGCGAGGAAGAGGAGGAGGAAGGCTCTGAAGATGCTGATTAAGGCTGGGCGCTGCAGCCCCAGCGTCCTGTGGGCAAGGGGGATGGTCAGGGTCCTCCCAGTACGGCCCAGGGTCCTCCCAGTACGGCCCAGGGTCCTCCCAGTACGGCCCGGGGTCCTCCCAGGTGCTCCAGTGATGCCCAAACTGCCCCAAGAGAGGCCAGCACCTTCCCCAGTACAGCCCAGTGACCCCCCAGTACAGCCCAGTGCCTCCCAGTACAGCCCAGTGACCCCCAGTACATTCCCCAGTCTAGCTGTAGCCAGCCCCAGCACTCCCCAGTTCATCCCAGTGCCTCCCAGTCCATTCCCAGTG
>NW_005054625.1:195722-196863 GCF_000277835.1 Geospiza fortis
CAGAGTTTGCCCCAGTCCATTCCCAGTGCCCCCCAGTTTGCCCCAGTGCCCCCCAGTCCATTCCCAGTGCCCCCCAGTTCACCCCAGTCTCTCCCAGTTTGCCCACCTGACGCAGCACAGGTACACGGAGTGCAGGATGACGGCCGAAGCACAGAAATAATCCAGTTTCTGTGGGATTTGGGATGGGGAAATTGGGGACAGGACCCCCCAGGGGGCTTGGGGACACCCTGGGGGTGGCACTGCCTCACCTCTGTCAGCGCCGTGTCCCTGGTGTGGAACACGGTGGACCAGAACCAGGCGTTTAAGGAGACCTTGAAAAGGGGAAAATTTGGGATTTATGGGGTGGGGGGATGTGGGGCAGGGTCCCCCCTGGGTCAGGGCACCCTGAAATGGGGGATGAGGGGGATGGGAATGGGGTCAGGGGGAGATGGGGGGGATTTGGGGAAGGGAGGGGGAGGAAGGAGAAGGGAAAGGGAGAAAGAAAAGGGAAAGGGGGAAAGAAAAGGGGAAGGGAGAAAGAAAAGGGAAAGGGAGAAAGAAAAGGGGGGAAAAAGGGGAGAGGGGAAAAAAGGGAAAGGGGGAAACAAGGGGAGAGGGGAAAACAGTGGAAAGAAGGAAAAAGGAAGAAGAAGGAAGAAAAGGGAAGGGGAAAGGAGAAAAGGGGAAAGGGAAAGGAGAAAAAGGGAAGGGGAGGGAGAGGGAGAAGGAAAAGCAAGGGGAAGGGAAAAGGAAAGGGGAAAAGGAAGCTAAAGGAGGGGGAAAGGGACAGAAAAGAGAAGGAAAAGAGAGGGAAAGGAGAGGGGAAAAGGGAGAGAAAGGGAGGGGAAAAGGTGGGAAAAAGGATGGGAAAGGGGAGGGAAAAGGGAGGGAAATTACGGGAAAGGCTGGGAAAAGGATGGAAAAGGGAGGGAAAGGATGGGAAAGAGAGGGAAATAGAAAGGATGGGAGAAAGGGAGGGGAAAGATGGAAAAGGATGGGAAAGGGGAGGGAAATGATGGGATAAAGGAGGGAAATGATGGGCAGAGGATGTGCAAAGGAGCCAGCTGGCAGCGGGGCTCACCCAGGCGAAGGCGGTGCACGTGGGGTAGGTGGGGGCGGCGGGGGGCACGGCCGCGCGGTACCGCAGCAGCATCACCAGGCT
>NW_005054625.1:197037-197497 GCF_000277835.1 Geospiza fortis
TGCCCGCCCTGCTGGTACAGCCGCCCCGTCAGCCACATGCACTCGTACTGGCACTCATCCCGGCACGTCCAGCCTGTGCGGGGCACACCAGTCTGCACCAGTGCCTCCCAGTATGCACCAGTGCAACACAGGAGTGCCCCGGCCCAGCGCAGGGCAGGGGGAGCAGGTGGGGTTCACCCCCTGGCACCCCCAGGCTCGCTGAACAATCTGGGAGCACACCCAGCTGTCCCCATGGTGACTGGCAGCATGGACCAGTAGCTCCCAGTATGGCCCAGTGACCCCCCAGTATGGCCCAGTGACCCCACTTCGTAGCCCAGTATAGACCAGAACCAGCCCAGTATCCACCAACACAACCAGTACAGGCCAAGTGACCCTTCACACAGCCCCAGCATCCCCCAGGGACACCCAGCCCTTCCCAGTTCAGCCCCAGTCCCTCCCAGTCCCCCAGCCAGGGGGCGTG
>NW_005054625.1:197880-198830 GCF_000277835.1 Geospiza fortis
CATCGCCGCCCGGCCCGGCCGCTTCCGGCCCGCCCCGGAGATGGGGGCGTCGCGGGGCACTATGGGATATACCGCCCCCGCTGGCCGCGGGAGGTGATGGGATATAGTCCCCCGAGCGGGAGGATCATGGGATATATCCCCCCATTAATGCTCTACAGCGGCTCATGGGATATATCCCCCCATGTAGGCTCTGTAGAGGCTCATGGGATATATCCCCCCATGGGGCCCAGGGATCCCGGGCACTGCGGGGACACTGCGGGGACCCTCCGGGGACCTTCCGGTGTCCTGCGGGGCTCAGGCGTGGCAGAGGGCACGGGGGCAGCGCGGCTTGAGGAGCTGAGCGGACTCGGCCATGCGGGACTCCCAGCAGTGGCCTGGCCTGAGGTGACAGTGATGTGCTGGACTCTGTCCCCATGGCAGGGGGGACCCCAACACCGAGTGTCCCCCTCTTTGGGGGCTCCTCCCTCGTGGCAGCCTCGGTGGCACGTGTGGAAGCACAGACTGGGGTGATCAAGGGTACAGGGGGGGCAGAACCCGCCCCATGTGGAGGTCACATCCCGGTCCCCCATCCCAGCTGCTCCTGGCTCTGCCCGGCTGGGGGGTTCGGATGGGGTCACCCCCATGTGTGGGGGTCCCCAGCTGTGGAGGACCCCCCACCCCAATTCCCTGTGTGCCCAGGGCAGCAGGTGAAGGTGGGGCAGGTGGGGGACAGGTGCCAGCTCTTGGTCACCCCACTGGGGACCCGTCAGATGCTGCTGGACTGTCCCTGTCCCCCAGGACAGCCCCCAGCCCCCCGCACCATTCCGGAGTGCCAGCTCTGTCCCCCCACCCCCGGGACTGACCCCCCAAACCCACGAGTGGCATTTCTGTCCCCTCCCCCTCGTGGGTGACAGTCACAGCCCCAGGTGAGGGGACAGGGATGGGGGTCGTGTCCTCCCCCGCCCCATTCA
>NW_005054625.1:200570-200914 GCF_000277835.1 Geospiza fortis
GGGCGCGGGACAGCCCCGTGGGCACGTGGCTCACGGGCTTGGCCGGACACCCGTGGGCAGCCCCGGTGCTTTGGTGGTGGCACCGCCCGCTGGGGCGAGCCAGGCAGGACGGAGCAGTCCCTGCCCTGCCCGGTGCCCAGAGGGAGAGCTGGGCGAGCATCCAAACCCAAATCCGGGGGGAGCAGAGCCGGGATCCCACCAGGATCCTCACACTTGTCCCACCTGCCCTTTGCCCCGGGGAAGCCCCAGCACCCCGCGCCTCTCACGGCAGGTGTGGGCGCAGACCTTGAGCTTTGGCCGCCCCACACTTTCCCTTCCCGGGTCCCCCCCGTTTCACCCCGCTC
>NW_005054625.1:201763-205173 GCF_000277835.1 Geospiza fortis
AGCTCGGGGTGTGTCCCAGGGGGGGAGAGGAGCACCCGCTGAGCCCCCGCTGTCCCTCCCCACAGTCTGCACCGGCACCGACATGAAGCTGCTGCGTCCCTCCAGCCCCGAGAGCCACTACGAGACCCTGCGGCACCTCTACCAGGGCTGCCAGGTGGTCCAGGGCAACCTGGAGCTCACCTACCTGCCCGCCGACGCCGACACCTCCTTCCTCAAGGTGCGCAGCGGGAAAACGCCCCGAGGGGGGGCAAAGACGAGGGTCCCCTCACCCCTCACCCGTGTCCCCCCCCATGGCAGGACATCAAGGAGGTGCAGGGCTACGTGCTGATCGCGGAGAACCGAGTGAGCGGGCTGGAGCTGCAGAGCCTGCGCATCATCCGCGGCACGCAGCTCTTCCAGGAGCGCTACGCCCTGGCCGTGCTGGGCAACGCCGGCCCCGCCGGGGCACCGGGGCTGCGCCAGCTCGGCATGAGGCACCTCACAGGTGGGGAAGCCCTGTCTGGGCTGCTCGGGTATGGGGCTTGCTGCTCCTGCAGTTGGGAGCTGCCAGCTCCAGTCTGAGAACGCAAAGTTCTGGGTGCTCCCCAGCTCCCTGCTGAGGACTGGGAGTCCCCACGGGGGCTGCAGGTCCATGCTGACCCCCAGCCTGTCCCCTGACAGAGATCCTGAAGGGAGGGGTGCTCATCGAGAGGAACCCCGAGCTGTGTTTCCAGGAGACCATCCTCTGGAGCGACATCCTGCACCGGCACAACGAGTTCCGGGCCGACATCCAGGTGGAGACCACCCGCACCCGCAGCTGTGAGTGGGGGGTTTCTGCTGCCAGGGGGGGCTCTGGGGAGCTCCAGCCCCACCCTGGCACCCCCTGCTCCCTCTCCCCCCTGTGCAGGTCCCGACTGCCGGGCGCTCTGTGCCCAGGGGCACTGCTGGGGCGAGGGCAAACAGGACTGCCAGACATGTGAGTGTGGGGCCCACAGAGGCTCTGAGCCGCCCCTCAGAGACCCCCAAAGCCCCTGGGAACCCCTTTCCTTCCCTCTGTATGCCCTGCTCCACTGATCACCACTTGGCACCCAAATCTGTGTCCCAGAGACTCCCTGGACCTTCTGCTTGCCCTCCCAAACTGTTCCCCTACTGAGCCCTACTTGTCACCTAAGTCCTGTTTCCAGAGAATTTCTGGACCTTCCATTTGCCCCCCAAATCTCTGTCCCACTGACCCCTATTTGCCGCCTAAATCTTGCCCCCAGAAGCACCCTGACCTGCTGTTTAACCCCCAAATCCTTGTTCCACTGAGCCCTGCATAGCACCCAAATCTTAGTCCCAGACATCCCCTAAAATCCCTGCTCTGGGAGCCTCCCCTTACACCCCAAATCCCTGCTCTGGGAGCCTCCCCTTACACCCCAAATCTCTGCTCTGGGGGCCTCCCCTTACACCCCAAATCCCTGCCTTGAGGACCTCTGCTTACACCCCAAATCCCAGCCCTGGCAACCCCCACTTGTCCCCCTAAATTCCTTTCCCACTGTTTTTTTTTGCCATCTCAATTCTCACCACCCAGATTTTTACCCCAGAAACCCCTTTACCCCTTAACCCCTCATCCTGGGGTCTCCCCCATTGCCTGGAGGGGTGGAATCTGTGTCCCCAGCGTGTCCCTCTGTGTCCCTGCAGTGACCAACAGCATCTGCCACGGCTGCCCACGCTGCAAGGGCACGAAACCCACGGACTGCTGCCACGAGCAATGCGCCGCCGGCTGCACCGGCCCCAAGCACTCCGACTGCCTGGTGAGCACGGGATGGGGACACCGAGGGTCCTGGGGGGGGGGACAGGGGTCTCACACAGCTGTGTCCCCCTCCCCAGGCATGCCTGAACTTCAACAGGAGCGGCATCTGCGAGCTGCACTGCCCGCCGCTCGTTGTCTACAACTCAGACACCTTCGAGTCCATGCCCAACCCTGATGGGCGCTACACCTTTGGTGCCAGCTGTGTCAGCCAGTGTCCCTGTGAGTGACACCCTGGGGGGGTGCAGGGGCAGCCAGCATGGCCCTGACCCTCCCTCCTGCCCCACCCCTGCAGACAACTACCTTGCCACGGAGGTGGGCTCCTGCACCCTCGTGTGCCCCCAGAACAGCCAGGAGGTCACGGTCAACAACGTCCAGAAGTGTGAGAAGTGCAGCAAACCCTGCCCAGAGGGTGAGAAACCCCCCAGGGGTTTGGGGGGGCTCTGGGTGCCCTGGGGATGTGGGTGAGCAGCCCCCAAGGCATGGGGAGGGGGGCTCTAGGCGCTGCAGGACTGTGGATGAGCAGCTCCTCAATGTCCATGGGGTTCCCAAGGTTGTGGGTGAGCAGCACCCCAAGTATCTGGACAGGTCTGGGGACCCCAGGAGTGTGGGTGAGCAGCCCCTCAGAGTGGCTCTGGGGACCCCAGGGATGTGGGGGAGCAGTCCCCTGGGGGCTGAGGGCACTTTGGGGACCCCAAGGGTTTGGGTAAGCAGCCTTCCCAAGTTTTGGGGAGCTCTGGGAACCCCAAAGGTTTGGGTAAGCAGCTTTCCCAAGTCTTGGGGGGCTCTGGGGACCCCAAGGATGGGGGTGATCCATCCCCAGTGCAGCTCTGGGGACTCCAAGGCTGTGTGGGGGTGCTGCTATGCCCTGTTGCTGGTGGGGCAGTGTTTTGGGGGGCTCAGGGGTCCTGGAAGAGCACCCCTGCCATGCCCCCCCCAGTGTGCTACGGGCTGGGAGTGGATTTCCTGAAGGGCGTCCGTGCTGTGAACGCCTCCAACATCCAGCACTTCTCCGGCTGCACCAAGATTTTTGGGAGCCTGGCCTTCCTGCCCGAGACCTTCGCTGGGTGAGTGGCTGATTCCCCTCCCTGAGCCCACTGGGGACCCCCCAACAGGACCCCCCCAACCTCCCTCCCATCCCTTGCAGGGACCCCAGCACCAACACCCCCCCCCTGGACCCCAAACTGCTGCGGATCTTCGAGAGCCTGGAGGAGCTGACGGGTGAGAGCTGGGGGAGCTGGGGGGGCTCTGGGTTTGGGGGGGACATGAGGGGGTGACACTCAGCTCCCCCCAGGCTTCCTCTACATCGCAGCCTGGCCGCCTGACATGAAGGACCTGGGAGTGTTCCAGAACCTGCGGGTGATCCGGGGCAGGGTGCTGCACAAGTGAGCAGGGACGGGGACCTGGGGGGACACGGGGACATGGAGGGAGGCAGGGGGACACATGAGGGGACACGGGGACATGGGGTGACATGGGAACATGGGGATGCAGAAGGACACATGAGGGGACACGGGGATGTGTGGAGGGACACAGGGAGTCACAGAGGGGACACAGGGACATGGAGTGACACGGGAACATGGGGATTCAGAGAGGACGTGAGGAGATGTTGGGGCAGAGAGGGGACATGGGGGGCTGCAGGGGG
>NW_005054625.1:205327-211326 GCF_000277835.1 Geospiza fortis
ACTGCAGGACCTGGAGGTGCAGGCGCTGGGGCTCCGGGCCCTGCAGGAGATCAGCAGTGGGATGGTGCTGGTGCACCACAACCCCCAGCTCTGCTTCCTCCAGAAGGTGCCCTGGCACAGCATCTTCCGGAACCCCCGCCAGCGCCTCTTCCAGACCCACAACAAACCCCCCGAGCAGTGCGGTAAGAGGGGGGGTCCCGTGGGGGTGGGGGGAGATGGTGACCCCCCCATTGCTGACAGAGGTGCTGATGGTGCCCCTCCTGCAGAGAGAGAGGGGCTGGTTTGCTTCCACCTCTGCGCCCAGGGGCACTGCTGGGGCCCCGGCCCCACCCAGTGCGTGGCGTGCGAGCGGTTCCTGCGCGGCCAGGAGTGCGTGGCCTCCTGCAACCTCCTGGATGGGTGAGTGGAGACCCTCGGGAGTGCCAGACAGAGTCCCCACACACGCTGCAGGGCGAGGCTGGAACCCCATCCCTGCCCCTTTTTGCCCTGCAGAGCCGTCCGGGAACACGCCAACGGGACGCGGTGCCTGCCGTGCCACCCTGAGTGCCAGCCCCAGAACGGCACCGAGACCTGCTTTGGATCGGTGAGGACAGGGACACGCTCTGGGTGGGGTGAGGAGTGTCCCCACACACCTGGGTCCCTCAACCCAGCCCTGTTCCTGCAGGATCCAGACCAGTGCGTGGCCTGTGCCCACTACAAGGACGGCCAGCAGTGCGTGCGGCGCTGCCCCAGCGGCGTCAAGGCCGACGCCTCCTTCGTGCCCGTCTGGAAATACCCAGATGAATTCGGAGTGTGCCAGCTCTGCCCCACCAACTGCACCCACTCGTGAGTTGGGAGGGGTCCCTAGATGAGGAGGGGGTGCTGGCAGCTGCAGGGGGCTGCTGACAGCAGGGGTTACACCCGTGTCCCCAGGTGCACGATCCGCGATGAGGACGGATGTCCCATGGACCAGAAGCCAAGGTAGGGATGTCACAGGCATCTTTTATGAAAAATCTTTTCTTTAGGATTTTTTCTCCTGAGAAGCTGAGAGGCCTCAGGAACAAAATGTAAACAATGGTTATCTGCTGCTGTGGAATGCAACAGGTGCATCTGTGATTGGCCCATGTTGGTTGTTTCTAATTAATGGCCAATCAAAGTGAGCTGGCTCGGACAGAGAGTCCGAGCCACAAGCCTTTGTTATCATTCTTTGCTATTCTATTCTTAGCTAGCCTTCTGACGAAATACTTTCTTCTATTCCTTTAGTATAGTTTTAATATAATATATATCATAAAATAATAAATCAAACCTTCTGAAACACCGAGTCAGATCCTCATCTCTTCCCTCATCCTAAGACCCCTGCGGACACTGTCACCGTAGGGGTGTGGCTCTGTTGTGCCACCACCTCTTTGGGTGGCAGTCCCCCACACTGATGGCCTTTTGGCACACAGCCAGGTGACATCCATCATTGCCGGCGTGGTGGGGGCTCTGCTGGTCATCGTCCTGCTCCTCATCACCGTCATCTGCGTCAAGCGCCGGCGGCAGCAGGAGCGCAAGCACACCATGCGGAGGCTGCTGCAGGAGACCGAGGTGGGGATCTCCCGGGGGGCAGGAGGGGACCCTCGGGGCTTGGGAACCCAGCCCCTCTCACCCCTCCATGCCCCACAGCTGGTGGAGCCATTGACGCCCAGCGGGGCCCTCCCCAACCAAGCCCAGATGAGGATCCTCAAGGAGACGGAGCTGAAGAAAGTAAAAGTTTTGGGTTCTGGTGCTTTTGGCACGGTCTATAAGGTGAGGAGTGGGGACAGCACAGCTGGACGTGACCCTCCCTGCTCTGCATCCCCTCACCTGCTTGTCCCCACCTCAGGGCATCTGGATCCCCGATGGGGAGAGCGTGAAGATCCCCGTGGCCATCAAAGTCTTGCGGGAGAACACATCGCCCAAAGCCAACAAGGAGATCCTGGACGTGAGTGTGGCTGTGACACTGACGGGAACGGGGCTGGCAGCAGCCCCTGCCCACCCTGACCCCCACCCTGACCCTCCTGCTGCCCACAGGAGGCCTATGTGATGGCAGGGGTGGGCAGCCCCTATGTGTCCCGGCTGCTGGGCATCTGCCTGACCTCCACGGTGCAGCTGGTGACGCAGCTGATGCCCTACGGCTGCCTGCTGGACTACGTGAGGGAGAACAAAGACCACATCGGCTCCCAGGACCTGCTCAACTGGTGTGTGCAGATCGCCAAGGTAGGACAGGGCACCTGGGCAGCTCTGGGGAGGTCCTGGGGGACACCAGGGACAGCTGGACATGTGCCACCTCCAGGGGATGAGTTACCTGGAGGAGGTGAGACTGGTGCACCGGGACTTGGCCGCTCGCAACGTCCTCGTCAAGAGCCCCAACCACGTCAAGATCACCGACTTTGGGCTGGCCCGGCTGCTCGACATCGACGAGACCGAGTACCACGCTGATGGTGGCAAGGTAGGGCATGGGGACTCAGGGACAGTGGTGCTCCCCTCGGTGACAGCCACCCCCTGGTCCTGCTCACCTCTCTGTCCCAGGTGCCCATCAAGTGGATGGCGCTGGAGTCCATCCTCCGCCGGCGCTTCACGCACCAGAGCGACGTCTGGAGTTACGGTGCGTCAGGGTGTCCCCACCCCGGGGGACTTGGGGGGTCCCAATGCCCTGCTCACCCCCACACCTGTCCCCTGTCCCCTCCAGGTGTCACCGTGTGGGAGCTGATGACGTTTGGGGCAAAGCCCTACGACGGGATCCCTGCCCGGGAGATCCCAGACCTGCTGGAGAAGGGTGAGCGGCTGCCGCAGCCGCCCATCTGCACCATCGACGTCTACATGATCATGGTGAAATGTACGGGCAGGGGACACGGGGACAGGGAGGGGACAGGGCGTGCTGTCACCCTGCTCCCAGCCCCTGATGGCACCTGGCTCTGTGCAGGCTGGATGATTGACTCCGAGTGCCGGCCCAAGTTCCGGGAGCTCGTCACCGAGTTCTCCCGCATGGCCCGCGACCCCCAGCGCTTCGTGGTCATCCAGGTATGGAGATCACCGAGGTTCTGTCCCCTCCCTGGTGCCCTGGGGTGAGCACTGAGCACTGTGACCCCCCCAGAACGACCTGGTGGGGCTGCCTGGCTCCATGGACAGCACCTTCTACCGGGCACTGCTGGATGAGGAGGACATGGACGACCTGGTGGACGCTGAGGAGTACCTGGTGCCCCACCACGGCTTCTTCAGCACCGACACCTCCACCACCTACCGCAGCCGCATCTCCTCCATGCGGGTACGTGGGGAGGGAGGGCTGGGAGGGAGCTCCAGGTGAGGAGGTGACCCCGTGCCACGTCTGGGATGGGCTCAAGTGCCCGACTCTGTGCCCTCTCCCACACCCAGAGCACGGCGGAGTCTCCAGCCAAGGTGGAAGAGGGCGAGGGCTTGGCCTCGTTCTCCTTCCCCACCCAAGGCCTGGCAGAGGGGCCAGAGGGAGCCGTCCCAGAGGTGCCAGATGGGGACAAGGTGGCCCTGCAGAGCCCCCCGGGGCGGGAGCCCGGGACCCTGCCCCGGTACAGCGAGGATCCCACGGGGCTGACGGCCAAGGACGGAGAGGACCCCGAGTGCTTCACTGTCCCAGCCCCCCACAGCACCATGCCAGGTAGGGAGGGCACGGCCGGACCCTTGGGGAGGTGGTGGGGGGTGTCTGCCTGTCCCATGACCCCTGGGGGGTCCCTAACATGTCCCTCACCCTGCAGAGTACGTGAACCAGGCTGGGGAACGCTCGCCCCGCGCGCCCCCGTCCCCGCCGGACAAGCCCAAGGGGCACCAGGGCAAGAACGGGCTCATCAAGGACCCCAAGAACTCCTTCCCAGGGCCCTTCGGCCACGCTGTGGAGAACCCCGAGTACCTGGCACCACCCCACGGCGCCCCCAGCCCTGGCCCCTTCAGCCAGGCCTTCGACAACCCCTACTACTGGAACCAGGACCCTGCCAAGGGTGGTGGCCCCGACGGTGGCCCTGGCACGACGCCCACGGCCGAGAACCCCGAGTACCTCGGCCTGGCCGGCCCCGACGCCACGGCCGTGTAGGAGAGACCCCCCAACTTCACCAAGGCAGCTCAGGGAGGGATGAGCCACAGCTGTGGGGCCAGGGATCCACCCCTCTGCCCAGGGGTGGCACCGCTCACGGAGCCAGGACGCTGTGGGACAGCGCGGCAGCAGAGTGGGGACACGAGGGTCACCCTGGGTGCCCCCAGGAGCAGCTCAGAGCCTGGAGAAGGACAGCCCCTGTGCCATCCCCCCCATGCAGGGCTGTCCCAGTGCCTGGGACACGTGGACTTGCACTGAGGGCAGCTGGACTGAGAGCAGTCCCGGCTGCTCCGGGATTCTCTGGGAGCACCGGGATGTATATTTGAGAATTGTACATTGGTTGTTTTTTCTACTCTCGTGGTCTGTTTGGTTTCTCCTTCTCCTTCGGATCCAGCTCTACCTCCCAAGAACGAACATCTTATATCCCTTCCCTTTTTCCTTCTTTTTTCCCATTTTCCTTCTCTTTTTTCCCTTTTTCCTTCCCTTTCCCGTTTTTTCCTTCCCCCTTTTTTTCTCTTTTTCTTTCCCTTTCCCCTTCTTCTTTTCCCCTTTTTCCTTCCCCATTTCCTTTCCCCTTTTCCCATTCCCTTTTGTCTTCCTTTTTCTGCTTCTTTCTTCTTCCCCCTTGCCTTCCTTTTCCCCTTTTCCTTCTCCCACTCCTCCTTTTTTCCCCCTCCCTTCCCCCCCATTTCCTTTCCCCTTTTCCCTCCTTTCCATTCCTTTTTCTATCCCATTTCCCCTTTCTCCATTCCCTTTTCCCCTTTTCCTTCTCCCACTCCTCCTTTCCCCCTCCTTCCCTCCCTCCCCCCTCTGCCACCCCCCACCACTTGCCTGTGGGACAAAATTCCCGATTTTGGCACCCCCCATTGCCAAGGGACAGCAGAGGAGCCACATTCTCCATCCTTTATTCCACCCAGGCCGCTGGGTTTATACACAGTATAGAATAAATAGGGGATCCCCCCAGGCCAAGGCCAAGGGCAGGGACATTCCAGGCAGGAAGCAGGAGCTGGGAGCCTGGGAATGGGCAGGGGGGATGTGAACACACCTGGGCCTCTGGGGCCAGCCTGGGGTTCCCATGGCCTGGATTAAACAGTGCCAGAGGGATTTTAATCATTAACAGATGCCAGGGAGAGTTAGAGCCTGTGGATTCCCCTTGGAATGAACCTGCTGGGAGCTGCTCCAACTCCCAGCCTGGCTCCCCATTCATGGGAGACCCCCCCTCCCCAGATTCCCCAGCATAGAGAAATGGGGGTGCCAACCCTGTACCCCTCAGGGAGGAGCAGCTGATGAGGAGGGGAAGGCAAAGGC
Source organism: Geospiza fortis (assembly GCF_000277835.1). Taxonomy (NCBI): domain Eukaryota; kingdom Metazoa; phylum Chordata; class Aves; order Passeriformes; family Thraupidae; genus Geospiza; species Geospiza fortis. Next base: position 210,696 of record NW_005054625.1, read on the forward strand.
AGAGGGGAGACCCCCCCCAAATCCACAGCTCCACCCCACAGCTGCTCGGGCAGGGGACACAAGGACCCCCAGTGCCACCAGGAGGCTCCTGAGCCCCCCCAGGGGTGCAGGGTTTAAGGAAGGCAGCGTGGGGGGACCCTGCTGTCCCCAGGGGGGTCACAGGATGACGCAGGGGGGGCGGCTGTTGGTGATTTTCTCCAGGGGCTCCCCATTGCGGGCTCTGCGGATGGCCTCGATCAGCTGGGGAGACACGGTGGGGGTGACAGGGACAAACCCCGGCCACACTGAGGAGCTGCCCCTCTGTCCCCTCCCACCCCACCCCAGCAGGACCTGCAGAGGGTCCTGGCAGGGTGGGAGGAAGAGAAACAGCTCCAGAGGGTGATGAAGCAATGATCCCATCACGGGAGGGGCTCCCTGCAAACCAAACCCCCCCAGCCCAGCCCAGCCGTGGGTACTCACATCCTTCTCGTAGGGAAAACCTCCATTCTCCAGCTTGGAGAACACCAGCTGCCCGTTGATCTCGATCTCAAAGGCACCTGGGGACACACACAGGGCTCAGCCATCAGCTGTGTGCCCCCCAAAACCCCCCATGGCCTCCCCACCCCAGCTCTGCCCCCAAACCGACCCTGCA
>NW_005054625.1:212478-213354 GCF_000277835.1 Geospiza fortis
ACTTCCGGCCGCTCTGCCCCGCCCCGCCCTCGTCTCGTCTGCTCTGGGAGGACCGCCGTGACCCCGGTGACCCCCCGGAGACACAGAATGACCCAAAGTGACTTCCAGGACACCTCTAGTGACCTCAAGTGACCCCCAAGGGACCCAAACTCACCGTGTGTCACCCGCAGTGACCCCCAAGACCCGCAGGGGACCCACAAACCCCCCCATGAGACACACAATGACCTCAGTGAGCCCTGTGGGACCCAAAATTACCTCTGGGGACACACACGGGACCTGAAATGACCCTCACAGGAGCTCTGGATTCCCATGGGTGTCCCCACTGCTCGGTGGGACCCACACCTAAACCCCTGTGGGGTTTCTATGGGGTCTTGTAGCCCCCTCAGAGACCAATAGGAACCTTCAGCATCCCCCACAGGGACCCCTGAACCCCTCCTTGGGGACACCTCTGTGACCCCATGGCACCCCCAGTCACCCAAAAGGGGACACCCACAAGGGACCCCACAGGGGACACTCCCAAGGGACCCCACAGGACACACACAGAGCCCCTAAAGGACCCCACTGCGTTCCCAAATCCCAAATTCCACCCCCAACCCTCCTGGAAGGGCCCCTGACCTGCATGAAACCTCCCTGACCCCACAGTCCCACCTGACAGGGGTCCCTGAGGGGACAATGGGGACACCCCCTCCCTTATGGGACCCTTCCAGGCCAAATTTGGGCGTCCTAGGGGAGCCCCACCCCAAACTCCAATTCGGGGGCTGAGGAAAGGGTTATAGGGGAATTGGGGGGGGTTATAGGGGAATTGTGGGGTTATAGGGGAATTGAGGAGTTATAGGGGAATTGGGGGTGGTTATAGGGGAATTGGGGGACTGGGAG
>NW_005054625.1:213742-214380 GCF_000277835.1 Geospiza fortis
CCTGGTGGCCCTGGGATCCCATCCCCTCGCCCTGATCCCATCCCCTCGTCCTGGTGACTTTGGGATCCTGTCCCCTCACCCTGGTGGCCCTGTGACTCCATTCCTCAGCCCTGGTGACCCTGGGATCCTGTCCCCTTGTCCTGGTGGCCCTGGGATCCCATCCCCTCGCCCTGATCCCATCCCCTCGTCCTGGTGACTTTGGGATCCTGTCCCCTCACCCTGGTGGCCCTGTGACTCCATTCCTCAGCCCTGGTGGCCCTGGGATCCCATCCCCTCGCCCTGATCCCATCCCCTCGTCCTGGTGACTTTGGGATCCTGTCCCCTCACCCTGGTGGCCCTGTGACTCCATTCCTCAGCCCTGGTGGCCCTGGGATCCCATCCCCTCGCCCTGATCCCATCCCCTCGTCCTGGTGACTTTGGGATCCTGTCCCCTCACCTTGGTGGCCCTGGGATCCTGTCCCTCAGCCCTCTTGCCCTGGGACCCTCAATCTGGTGGCCCTGGACCCCCTGCTCCACAGCCCTGGTGGCCCTGGGGCCTATCCCGGTGCTCCTGGCCCCTCCTGTCCCCCTCCCCATAACCCCAATGTCCCCTGTGTCCCCTCTTTGTCCCCCGGCGCTCCTGAGCCCCTCCAGTCTCC
>NW_005054625.1:215575-216314 GCF_000277835.1 Geospiza fortis
CCTGGTGGCCCTGGGATCCCATCCCCTCGCCCTGATCCCATCCCCTCGTCCTGGTGACTTTGGGATCCTGTCCCCTCACCCTGGTGGCCCTGTGACTCCATTCCTCAGCCCTGGTGACCCTGGGATCCTGTCCCCTTGTCCTGGTGGCCCTGGGATCCCATCCCCTCGCCCTGATCCCATCCCCTCGTCCTGGTGACTTTGGGATCCTGTCCCCTCACCCTGGTGGCCCTGTGACTCCATTCCTCAGCCCTGGTGGCCCTGGGATCCCATCCCCTCGCCCTGATCCCATCCCCTCGTCCTGGTGACTTTGGGATCCTGTCCCCTCACCTTGGTGGCCCTGGGATCCTGTCCCTCAGCCCTCTTGCCCTGGGACCCTCAATCTGGTGGCCCTGGACCCCCTGCTCCACAGCCCTGGTGGCCCTGGGGCCTATCCCGGTGCTCCTGGCCCCTCCTGTCCCCCTCCCCATAACCCCAATGTCCCCTGTGTCCCCTGCTTGTCCGCTGGTGCTCCTGAGCCCCTCCAGTCTCCCATCCCCTAACCCTGATGTCCCCTGTGTCCCCTGTTTATCCCACACCCATCCTGGTTGTCCTGGCCCCTCCTGTCCCCCTCCCCATACCCTGGTGTCCCTGTCCCTTTGCCCAACGCCCCGTGTCCCCCGTTTGTCCCACCCCGAGTGTCCCCACCCTGCCACTGCCACCAGCACAGTCACACCGGGGTGACCTGAGGCCACCCCGGGGG
>NW_005054625.1:217179-217800 GCF_000277835.1 Geospiza fortis
TCCTCTGCCCGGCGCCGGCACGGCCCAGCCTGGCAAAGCTCGGCCTGGCAAAGCTCGGCCTGGTAAAACTCAGCCTGGTAAAGCTCAGCCTGGCAAAGCTTGGCCTGGCAAAGCTCAGCCTGGCGAAGCTCAGCCTGGTAAAGCTCAGCCTGGTAAAGAGCCTGGCAAATCTCAGCCTGGTAAAGCTCGGCCTGGCAAAGCTCGGCCTGGCAAAGCGCGGCCTGGCAAAGCTCAGCCCGTCAAAGCTCAGCCTGGCAAAGCTCAGCCTGGCAAAGCTCAGCTCAGCATCTCCCAGCCCTCCCAGCCCCTCGGTGCTGGTGAGGGAATTTTTCAGGTCTCACAAGGGGCTGTGCTCACCATCAGGGCTGTGCTCCAGCCCCCAGCACCCCGACAGGACTGCGGGGACAGGGACACCCCCTTGGTGTCCCAACATCCCACCCAGGGCTGGGGTCCTGCTTGTCTGGGCAGGGAAACACCCCTGGGTGGGTGCCAGGGCTGGGAGCCCACCTGGGGGCTGCCCACAGCTGGCCACGGCCCCCCAGATGTGCTCATGGGTGCCGGACCCCCTCTGTCTCCCCCCACAGATGATGCCATGGAGGGGGGGGGTCCGCCGAGGAGCCC
>NW_005054625.1:218200-220903 GCF_000277835.1 Geospiza fortis
GAGCTGGGACCCCTGCAGGGGATGGGGAGGGGGTTCTTGGGGCACCCCCCAGGTGAGGTGGGAGTCAGGGGGCTGGGGAGAGGGGAGGGATCCCATCCCTGGGACAGGAACCTCCTCCCAGATGAATCAAGGCTCTGGGAGGGGGGATCCCCGTCCCTGGGACAGGAACCACCTTTCACATGAATTACGGGCATGTGATGGAGGGATCCCATCCGCAGGACAGGAACCACCTCTCCCACATGAATCAAGGCTCTGGGAAGGAGGGATTCCATCCCTGGGACCACCTCCCCAAAAAATCAAAGGGCTGGGAAGGGGGAATCCCATCCTTGGGACAGGAACTGTCTCCTGCAAGAGTCAAGGCTCTGGGAAGGAGGGATCCCATCCCTGGGACAGGAGCCACCTCCCAAATAAGTCAAGGGGCTGGGAAAAGGGACCTGAACCCTGGGGAAGGAACCATCTCCCAAATGAATCAAGACTTTGGGAAGGGGGGATCCCATCCCTAGGACAGGAACCACCTCCCAAATGAGTCAAGGGGCTGGGAAGGAGGGATTCCATCCTTGGGACAGGAAGGAGCTGGGGAGCAGGAGGTGGGGTGGGATGATCTCACCTGTGCTCCCCTGGTGCCGGGGGGGCCCTGAGAGCCCCTGTGCCCCCTCCCAGGTGGTGAAGGTGTTCGGTGAGGACGGCGCCTGCCGCTCTCTGGAGGCCTCGGCGGGCACCACGGCGCGGCAGCTCTGCGAGACCCTGGTGCGCAGGACGCGGGCGCTGCACGACCACAGCTGGGCCCTGGTGGAGCTGCACCAGCACCTGGCCCTGGGTGAGCTGCCCTGGGGGTGGTGGAGCTCACAGGGGTCCCAGGATGAGGGAAGAGATGAGGATCTTGGCTCCAACAGAAGGCTGGTTTATTATTTTGTGATATATATATTATATTAAAAGGAAATGATATGTGTTGAAACTATAGTAAGAATAGAGTATGGAATACTCTATTCGTGTAAGAATAGAGAAAGGATTCAGGAGAGGAGAGGAGAGGAGAGGAGAGGAAAGGAAAGGAAAGGAGAGGAAAGGAAAGGAAAACAATAAAATCTTGCGACTGACCAGAGAGTCCGAGACAGCCAGACTGTGATTGGCCATTAATTAAAAACAACCAACATGGACCAATCACAGATGCACCTGTTGCATTCCACAGCAGCAGATAATTATTGTTTGCATTTTGTTCTTGAGGCCTCTCAGCTTCTCAGGAGAAAAAGGTCCTAAGGAAAGTATTTTTCATAAATGTGTCTGTGACACCGGGGGGCACAGTGGGGCACTTAGAAATGACTTTGAAATGCTCTGGAATAGGACAGGCATTGTTAGGGAGGAAATAGGAACAGGAAAAAAGTTTCAAAAGGTGGCCTTGCAAATAAGACTGGATACTTTGGAGAAATAGAACTGTGAAAGATGCACTGTAGTAGGACCCGTGGGGTGTAATTTTAGATGATTGGCTTTAAGGCATTTACAGCATGGTGTGGCAAAAGCTGATAGGCCAAAAAACACTTATAGTGTATTGTAATTAGGAAATAATTGGCTGTTAATTGTGATAGTGTGAGTTATAACATCTGTATTGCCTCACCCTTCCCATGAGACTGAAAACAGAATGAAAGTTTTTAAAACACCTCTCAGTTACCCCATCTCTGGGTCAGAAAAGGGTTTAATTCCTGGGACTCCCCCACCACCCTGCTGACCCCGTGGGACCCCCACCACCCCCCTGTCCCCCCCAGAGCGCTGCCTGGAGGACCACGAGTCGGTGCTGGAGGTGCAGAGCTCCTGGGCCCCGGGTGCCGACAGCCGCTTCGTGTTCCGCAAGAACTTCGCCAAGTACGAGCTCTTCAAGAGCAGCACGGTAGGTGGGCACCCTCTGGACCCCCCCTTTGGGCACCCCGAGGGGTCTCTGCTGAGCCTCTGTCCCCCAGCAGCTGCTGTTCCCCGAGGTGATGGTGTCCAGCTGCCTGGAGGCCAACAAGAGCATGGCGCACTCCGAGCTCATCCAGGTACGGGGCACCGTGCCCAGCTGCGCCCCGGGCACCTTGCCATGCCCTGGGGACCCCGCTGTGCCCCTCAGCCCTCGTGTCCCCACCAGAATTTCCTCAACTCTGGGAGCTGCCCTGAGGTCCAGGGTTTCCTGCACCTGCGGGAGGCCGGGCGCAAGGTCTGGAAGCGTTTCCACTTCTCCCTGCGCCGCTCGGGGCTCTACTACTCCACCAAGGGCACCTCCAAGGTGAGGCCAGGGGGTCCTGGGGAAAGGGGGGATGGACGGGGGGTCCAGCAGGGCCAACCCTGACACCCCAAACCCCCCAGGACCCCCGGCACCTCCAGTACTTCGCTGACCTCACCGAGTCCAACATCTACTATGTGACTCAGGGCAAGAAGCTCTACGGGACTCCCACCGAGTTCGGCTTCTGCATCAAGGTGGGTGTCACAGACATCTCTTATGAAAAATCCTTTCCTTAGGATTTTTCCTCCTGAGAAGCTGAGAGGCCTCAAGAAAGAAATGTAAACATTGATTATCTGCTGGTGTGGAATGCAACAGGTGCATCTGTGATTGGTCTCATGTGGTTGTTTCTAATTAATGGTCAATCACAGTCCAGCTGCCTCTGACTCTGTCTCAGACACAAGCCTTTGTTATCATTCCATTCTTTTTCTATTCTTAGCTAGCCTTCTGATGAA
>NW_005054625.1:221870-223320 GCF_000277835.1 Geospiza fortis
GGATGGCCGCTCCGCCTCTTCAAGGTGAGCCCCGGGCGGTGCTGCCCGCCCCTGCCGGCTGGGATGGTGCCAGAGGGATGCTGGAGGGGTTTTGGGGACATTCTGGAGGAATACCGGGGTGGTGATGTGGCAGAAGGATCACACGGTGTGTATCTGTGTGCGAACCTGGAGATAAGAAATGCTGACTTGGAATAGGGCGGGCAGGAAAAGAATTAGGACAAAGAAATTCAACATTTCGAAATTTAGAATGCCATGGAATGGGACAGACAGAAAAAAAAAATTCAAACTTTCAAAACTTACTTAGAGTGACGTGGAATAGGATGGATGGAAAAAGAACTAGGAAAGAAATTTCAAAATCTCAAAACTTAGAACGCCATGGAATAGGACAGACAGAAAAAGAACTAGGACAGACAGAAAAAGAACTAGGGAAAAAAATTCAAAATTTCAAAACTTAGAATGCCACGGAATGGGACAGACAGAGAAAGAACTTGGAAAAAAAATATTTCAAAATCTCAAAACTTAGAACGCCATGGAATAGGACAGACAGAAAAAGAACTAGGACAGAGAGAAAAAGAACTAGGGAAAAAAATTCAAAATTTCAAAACTTAGAATGCCACGGAATGGGACAGACAGAGAAAGAACTTGGAAAAAAAATATTTCAAAATCTCAAAACTTAGAACGCCATGGAATACGACGGACAGAAAAAGAACTTGGAAAAAAATTTCAAAAGGTGGCCTTGCAAATAAGACCAGATACTTTAGAGAAATAAAACGATGAAAGATTCATTGTAGTAGGACCCACAAGGGGTAATTTTAGAGGATTTGCTATAAGGCATTTACAGCATGGTGTGGCAAAACCTTCCAAAATCAGGATATCCCAAAAAACACTTATAGTGTATTTTAATTAGGAAACAGTTGGCTTCTGATTGTGATGGTGTGAATTCTAACATCTGTATTGTCTCACCCTTCACATGAGACTGAAAACAGAATAAAAGTTTTTAAAACACCTCCCAGTTGCCCCATCTCAGGGTCAGAAAAGGGATTGATCTGACAGTGCTGAAGAGATGAGGGGGGGATGCTTGGGGGATGCTGGAGAGCTACAAGGGGGGGATGTGGAGGGTTCTAGAAGGATACTGGAGATATGATCCCAGAGTGAAAATGTTTCAGGGTGGGTGTCCCTGTGCCCACGTGGAGTGGGTGCAGAGCTCCCCACCCCTGCACTGGGTGTCCCTGGGGGGCTGTGGAGGTCCCTGGGTGTCCCTGGGTGTCCCTGGGTGCTCTCCCACCCCCCAGCAGGGCCCCCTCCCAGCTGACAGAGCTGTTCCCCCCAGTACGGGATGCAGCTCTACAGAAACTACCAGCAAGCACAGGCACGACTGAGCCAACCCCCCTGGATCGGCCCCACACCCCTGGTGAGTGTCCCCTGTCCCCCCACCCCCCCATCTACGGTC
>NW_005054625.1:223788-224519 GCF_000277835.1 Geospiza fortis
GGTCAGGCAGCAGCGCATCGGCCGCCAGGGCTTGGTGGATGGGTATGGAACCCCCTTGGGTGGGGGGTTTGGGGGCTCCTGGGGGGGATGTGGAACTCCAGGGGGGTTCAGGAGCACAGGGGTTACGGGGTTTTGCAGCTCCTGGGGGGATACAGGATATAAGTGGGGGTGAAGGTGAGTGATCCCAGGTTGTTGCAGGGTTTGGGGGACACAGAGACTCCCAGGGGTGCCAGGGGGTGCTGGGCTGCTCCCAGAATTTCACAGGGGGTTCGTGGGTTATTGTAAATCAAAGGCAGCTCCAGTGAAGGGGAAAGAATGATGCATCTGACTCCATTGATATCAGAAGGCGAATTAATCACTTTATTGTACTATATTATATACATTTAATCTAAATTGAATCTTCCAAACACTCACTCTGCACACACTGCACAGAATCTCCCAACACACACACACCTGGTCCTGACAGGCCAAGGAAACAAAACATCCTCACTTTGGGTAAATCATCTCCACATTGCATTTGACTTTGGCACAAACACAGGCACAGCAAGTGATAAAAATTGTGTTTTCCCTTTCTCTGAGATGGAGAGAATGCGAATCTCGGAAATCCTTGGGAAGGACTGTGCCTTGCTTTTCTCTGCCAAGAGAAATGTGGCAACAGTGGGTGACACTGAGAGGGCAGAGGGGACACTGAGAGGGCAGAGGGGACACTGGGAGGGCACAGGGGACCCTGG
>NW_005054625.1:224801-225872 GCF_000277835.1 Geospiza fortis
TGCTGCCTCCCCTCCCGCCCCCCCCCGGCAGAGCGAGGAGGAGGGGCGGCTTTACTTCACCATGGACGACGGGCAGACGCGCTTCGCCGACCTCATCCAGCTGGTGGAGTTCCACCAGATCAACCGCGGCATCCTGCCCTGCAAGCTGCGCCACTACTGCACCTGCGTGGCCCTCTGAGCCTCTGGGGGGGCTTGGCACAGCCTGGCACCACCAGCACGGCAGGGCTGGGCTCAGCCTGGCACTGCCAGGGTGGTTTGGCACAGTCTGGCACTGCTGGTTCAGTCTCGGAGCACGGCTCGACGCAGCCCGGCACAGAGCAGCTTGGCACAGCCTGGCACTGCTGGGGTTGTTTGGCACAGATTGGCCCTGCTGATATGGCATGGCTTGGCACAGCATCACCAGCACGGTGTGGCACAGCTGGGCACCAATGACATGGCACAGCTCAGCACAGCCTGGCACTGCTGGCACAGCTTGGCACCAGTGGGATGGTTTGGCACAGCCCAGCACCACCAGCAGGGCACAGTTTGGCACAGTTGGGTGGTTTGGCAGAGCCTGGCACTGCCAGCATGGCACAGCCCAGCACCACCAGGACGGTTTGGCACAGCCTGGCACCGCCAGCATGGCACAGCTCAGCACACCCAGGACGGTTTGGCACAGCCTGGCACTGCCAGCATGGCACAGCCCAGCACAGCCCATGGCAGGACCCCCACACTCAAGCACTTTCTCCCCTCTGCCCTGCAGCACCAGCCCCGAGTGTCCCTGCAGGGGCCTGGCACTCCTTTCCCCCTCACCAGAGGGGGTTTTGGGGTCCCCAGGAGCGGGGTCCCGGGCTGTGGGGGTGAGGGGGGCACCCATCACCGTGTCCCCCACGTCTCCACGAGGCCAGTTGAACTGGGACGTGTTTTATACCAGTGAGAAATAATAAAGGTTATTTTTGCAGAGCTCCTGCTTCGTTCCTTGCCATCCCCAGAGCCCCCCCCAGTGCCGGTGGCACACGGCTGGCAGCGTCCCCATCTCCCACGCCTGGCAGTGTCCCCGTGTCCCGCTGTGTCCCCACTGTGCCACACAAA
>NW_005054625.1:226024-228286 GCF_000277835.1 Geospiza fortis
GAGGTGAGCGGGGCGCAGGGACCCCCCCAAAGGCCATCCCGGGGAGATGCCGCGGGGGCTGAGCCGCCTGTGCCCGCAGTCATCGCCACCATGAGGAACACGGGCAGGAGCGCGGCGCTGGCGGCGGCGGCGGGGCCGGCGCTGGGCCGGACGCTGGAGATCAAACAGCTGGATGTGTGCGATGAGAGCTCCATCCGTGCCTGCCTCGACAGCATCCCCGGGCGTCACGTCGATATCCTGGGTGAGATCCGGGATTCCCGTCCCAGCCTGACCCCGGTGACCCCCACCCTGTATTGGGGGCTGTGCAAACTTGTCCCGTGCCAGGGACCATTTGTGCTCCCAGTGCTGGGACCCTCCGTGCCAGGGACACCTCACGGTGTGCTAGGGACTCCCTGCACCAGGGACCCTTTGTGCTGGGACATTCCCTGTGCTGGGACCCTCCAAACTCGGTACATCCCATTCTGGGGACCCTCCAAGCAATGGGGACCCCCCACACCAGGGACCCTCTGTGCTGGGGTATTCCCTGTGCCTCCAAACTCAGGAGATCCCATTCTGGGGACCCTCCAAGCACTGGGGACCCCCTGCACCAGGGACCCTCTGTGCTGGGACATTCCCTGCACCAGGGACCCTCCAAACTCAGGACATCCCATTCTGGGGACCCTCCAAGCACTGTGCCATGGGTCCCTCATCCACAGGGACCCCGCACACAAGTGACTCTCTATGCCAGGGTCACCCTGCACCAGGGACCCTCCTCACCCAGGACATCCCATGCTGGGGACACTCTGAGAACCAGGGACCCCCCATGCCCAGGGTGTGAGATCCCCCTGCCCAGGGCACGCCCCACTGATGCCCCCTGCCCCACAGTCAGCAATGCCGGGGTGGGCATGGCGGGACCCCTGGAGTGCCAGAGCCTGGCAGCCATGCAGAGCCTCATGGACACCAACTTCTTCGGCCTCGTCCGCCTGGTCAAGGAGGTGCTGCCCGACATGAAGAGGCGCCGCGGGGGCCACATCGTCGTCATCAGCAGCATCATGGGCCTGCAGGGTAGGGGAAAATGGGGTGCCCTGGGGGGACCAGCCCTCACGCAGGCCTGACTGGAGCTCCCCAACCATGCAGGTATTGTCTTCAATGACATCTACTCGGCCTCCAAGTTCGCCGTGGAGGGTTTCTGCGAGAGCCTGGTGGTGCAGGCGCTGCGCTTCAACGTGGCGTGAGTGTGGGGGCCCTGGAGCCCTTGGGGCAGGGGTCTGGGGGTGCCCAGTGCCCAGTGCCCAGTGCCACATCCCTGGGCAGGATCAGCCTGGTGGAGCCGGGGCCGGTGATGACGGAATTCGAGACCAAGCTGTACGAGGAAGCCGAACGCGCCGACTACTCACGGACAGACCCCGAGACGGCCGAAATCTTCACCAAGCTCTACCTGAGGAACTCCAGGGATGTCTTCACCAGCCTGGGCCAGACCCCTGAGGACATTGCAGAGGTGCCAGGCGGGCAGGGTGTCCCAGTGGGCTGGGGCTGGGCTGGACAGAGGTGTCAATTAGCCCTGACAAGGAACAGCAATGCCCAGCCAGCAGTGGGGCAGCTGACACCCAGACAGCTCCATCCTGATGGGGCTGAGCCTGGCTGGGAATGAGAATAGGAATGGTGGTGGGATGGGAATGTGGATGGGATGGGAATAGGAATGGGAAGGACCTGAAGATGGAGATGGGCAGAAATGGAATGGGAATGAGAAGGGATGGTAGGATGAGATGGGTTGGGATAGGATAAAAATAGGAATAGAACAGGAAGGATTTGGGGATGGGATAGGAATGGTGATGGGGTGAGGTGGGATGGATTAGAGGTAGGATGGGAAGGGCTTGGGGATCAGGATAGCAAATGAATGAGAAGAAGATGGGATGGGAATGGGGATAAAAGGAGAATGGGAGGGAGGGCATGGGAATGTGAATGAGGATGGAGGCACAGATGTGGATGGGATGGAGGTGCAGATGTGAGTGGGATGGAGGTGCAGATGTAGATGGGAGGGAGGTGCAGATGTGGATGGGATGGAGGTGCAGATGTGGTTGGGATGGAGGTGCAGATGTGGATGGGATGCAGGCAGGGCTCAAAGGGGACAGAGATGGGATGGCAGTGGTGGTGGGCTGGGGCAGTGGGCACAGGAAGGTGACAATCCCATGCCCACGTGCAGCACACCCTGCGGGTGATAGAGGCGGCCCGGCCGCCGTTCCGGCACCAGACCAACGCGGCGTACACGCCCATGGCTGCCCC
>NW_005054625.1:228371-233848 GCF_000277835.1 Geospiza fortis
AGAAGGTCAAGGCGGGCGCTCGGCTCCTGGGCTTCAAATAAACCCTTGTGCCTCCTGGGCACTGCCCGGCCCATCCCGGGCACGGGGGTAAAGGGGCAGGACCCGTGCAGGGTTTCGCTTCCCGTTCCCGGCCTGAAATAGCTCCCACATTAAAATGGGGAGGGGATTTATAACCTGTGCTGGGTGAGCAATGCAGAGCACCTTCCTCCGGGAGTGCAGCGGCCGTGACGGGGCTGGGAAGGGCTGGCAGCTGCCCCCTGCCTGCCTCCCGCTCCCCAGGGGCACCTGGGGCTCTGGCCTGCGGGCATGTGGCACCCAGGGGACCTCACACTGTCACCCCCTGGTGCTGCGTCCTCCTTCCTCCGGGCACTGCTGTGGGGTGGGGAATGTCCCATGGTGGGGGGTTCTGTGTCAGCCCTGTCTGGGGCGCTGGAGCAGCACAGGGGGTGCAGGAGGTGTTGGGAGGGCAGAGAGCAGAGTGACAGGGGTGTGTGGTGTGCTCAGAGGGGCACAGGGAGGGCATTTGGGGTGCAGGGACTGGTGCAGAGTGGGGGTGAGATGGATGACAAAGAACGGGTGCAGGACGGGTGCAGGGGTGCCCAGCAGCTCACGCTACTCCAGGGGCTCCCCCTCTCCAGCTCCCTGTGGGTGACAACGTGGTGGGTTCACCCTTGGTCACCAGCATGTGGGCACTTGGCGTGACAGCGCCGGGAGGTGAGAGCAGGGGGAAACCACAGGAGGCCCGGTATGAATCAGCCCCGCTGCTCAGAAACCTTCCTGGCTCCCCCTGTCCTCCCTGGCGCAGCCCCCGGAGCCCTGGAGGGACCCCCAGCCCCACGCGAGGGCTGGAAGGAAGCGGCTGCAGCTCCGTGTGCCTCGCACGTGGCCTCTCCGGAACCGTGGGGACAGGATGGAGGTGGGGAAGGAAATATTTTTGCATTATCCCCCCTCTTCTCGCACGAGTTAATGGCAAAGCTGCGGTGGGACCGTGGCCCCGGGGCGATGGCAGCACCTGTGGGACGTGCAGGGGTGACATCAAAGCGGTGACAGTGTCGCTGCCTCCCCCCTCTGCGGTTTCTGCAGATTTGACTAACTTTCTCCGCTTGGGGGGCAGGGTGGGGGGGAGGTGGGCGTGACTCTGCCCGGCCCCGGGGAGCAACAAGGGGGGCCCCCGGCACAAAGCCACAGCTGTGGGAAACGGGGCTGAGGGAGGACAGGAGGGGACAGGACCTCCCTCGTTCACCCCCAGCCCCACGGTGTCCCCAGTGCCCGGGGGGGCAGCAATGGGGCTGGAACTGGGGGAACTGGGGGGAGCAGGATGAGCTCCAGCCCCGCTCCCAGCCTTGCTCACGGCTGCCCTGGGCAGAGAGAGGAGGGACAGGAGCTGCTGTGGGTGAAGGGATATCCAAGGGGTGGGGAGCACCTGGGTGATGTTTGAGGCTGAGGAGCATCACCTCCCACCTCCCTGGAGCATCCTCCGTGGCCGTGGAGCGCCACTTCGAGCCCAGGGCTGTCACCTCCATCCCCGCGGGTGCCGGGGTGGAGGCGCTGCCGCAGGGGCCGGAGCCGTGCGCGTTGGAAGTAGATTCTTCTAAAAACAATCGTCCGCTGGGACTTTCCTGTCGCCGGCGTGTGACAATTGCCAGCCGCTCCCCGTGTCCTCGATCCCCCGAGGATTTCGCTGCCAGGTGCCGACTCGCTGCCATGCAAATGTGGCGCCAGATTTAACCCGGCTGGAGGTGCTGGAGGGGCCGGTTCGGCGGCTCCCCGGGGGCTTCAGTTCCCTCCCGGCGCAGCGAGGGGGGCATCAGGCGTGACACAAAGCTGCTGTCCCCGTGCTGGTGGCCCGGGGACAGTCACGGCCCCGTGTCCCGCTGGGAGCCGCGGGGCGGGTGCAGAGCTGGGGGCACTTCCAATGTCCCTTCCCGCTGTCGCTCAGCACAGAGCTGGCTCTGCTCACCCCCTGCCCCCCGGATTTAGGAACCCGACCCACGCGGAGGGTGGGAAAACGCCGTGGGGAGCGTGACTCAGAGCAGGGCTGGGGAATTGGGACACCCAGGAGGTGGTGGCAGTGACTCAGTGCTCCCCGTCCCCTCCCCGGCACCGTCGGGGTTTGGGTGCTGGAGCGCTCCCCGCGGGAGCAGGAGCCGGCCGGGATGCTCCAAGGATGCAGAGCAGCAGCTGGAAGTGTTTATGGGATATTTTGTGCGTTAGGAAGCGTGTTTCAACATGAGGACAGGAGAAACGAGTTCCTCTGTGCTCTATCACGATTACAGCTATCAGCAGATAAGGATCTGTCTGTCACAACACCAACAGAAGGTTTCTGTAAGACTTTAAAGGGGTTTGGCTCCAGGCAGGAGAAGGCTGAGGGGGTTTGGATGAAATAAATTCTTATTGAGGGACAAAGCAGGATGGGAAACCCCGAGCCCCATCTGTCTCACCCAACCCTCGGAATGTCCCGGCACCAGCACGGGGAGAGACCCCTCAGTGTTTGTGCGGCACCCGAGCGGGAAGGAAGTGAAGGGAAAAGAAAAAAAGGATCCTCTGACTTTCTTTCTTTCTTCTCGGCTTTTTTTTCGTTTCTGTTTCTCAAGCGTGTCCAGCTCTTTGTGGCAGGAGGTGTCGGGGGTGGGAGGGGATGAAAGAAGCGCGAACAACGTCAGCCTGGTAACACAGGTGCTAAAAGGGCCGGGGGGTTGGTGAGAGCCTCCACCCTCCCTGCCGGGATGTTTCCATCTGCCTGACCCAGCCCGGGAACCACGAACCCACCCCACAGCCCCAGCGTGGGGCTGAGCTGCCCCCACCCCACAGCTCTCAGGTTAAACCGCTCCTCTGGTCACCAGAACCAGTCCAGCACCATTTTCCAGCAGTCAGGGGAGCTGATGATATTGTTTTACACCTCTGGCTGTGTCAGTTACTCTACTGAGTAACAGGTTCTGCTGAGCACAGCCTCCACCATGGCTCAGCACCCCGTGGGGACACAGATTCCATCACACCTGTGGGATTTACAGGCAGCCCCAGCACTCATTCCCACTCCTCAGCCAGCTCTGGTCACTCCCAGATCTGTTTCATGGCTGGCAGAGTGGATATTTATTTACTTACATTTTTAAATCTTAAAAAAACATTTAAGCTCCAGAAGTTAGTTTCTTGGTGCCAAAAGCTCCTTCCCTGTGCCTCCCTGCCCACTCTTGGGGTGTAATTTATAAGTAAATGAAGAACAAAGAGAGATGGACACACCAAGGCACTGGAGAATGCTTCAAACCTGTTCCAGACCAAAATAACCAAGCCAGGAGCAGAATAAATCAGGCTCTGAAGCAGCACCAGTGGTTTTCCCATCTGTTTTCCCAGACAAGGTGGTTTCCAGAGCTCCTCCAAGCTCAGAGACCTGCCCTGGACCAACACATCCCCTCAGCATCCAGACATGGCCCAATGGGATTCCCATCTCCCAGGCCAGGGCAGCAATGTGGGACAGGGATGAATGATGGAGTGTGAAGGGACAATTAATATTCTTAAATGAATCCATTACCCAATCCACTTATAGAAAATAAGATTTTTGGATGGCTCCAGGAGGTCTCTCTCTGTGTGGATTCCTTTAAGAACCTGCCTTTGCCTGCCCTCAAGTCAGGACATCGTCATTATTTAAATATTTTATTCATTTATTGACAATTCTTTGGTCTTGAAAACTAAGCCATTGAAAAGCAAGCTTGTCACAAAATTAGAAATTGATAAAGACAACCAAAATGTCCTAAAAATGTCGGACTTAGAAATGTCAGGGCAGCAGTGGAACCTCTGGAATTCTCTGGGAATTCTCTCACTCCCTTTCCCTCTCTTTTCTGGACCCAAAAGCTTGGCCCTTGGGGCTGGCCCCTGGTGGAACTGCAGCCTCCCTCACAGGAGGAGCATTGGTCACTTTGTGACAGAGGTACTCACTTGGGGAGAGCCAACATGCACCTTTGTCATGATGGAGCTCTGGGAAACATCCTAAACCTGCTTTACAGCTCCACAACTAACAGCAGAAGAATTCTCCTCAACCCCAGGGATAGCAGATGCTAGATTTAAACTTCCACAGCGCTCTGGATGCTCAGACACACTGCAGGCTGATTTATCCCACTCCAAATCCACCTTTCATGGAAAACATTAATATAAATTTCTTATTTTGTACCTTAAAATTCAGAGAGGGAATAATTGAGCCAAAAGAATTCAGAGGGAGGGATGAATTTCAGTATTTCTTGACCCTCATCTCTTCAGCCTTCCCTCAGGGAAGTGATTGGATCACCAGGGATAACAGAAAAGCAACACAGCTCTCAAACCACACAAGGGATGCAGAAAGTCCATCAGAACACTCCTAACTACAGGATACAAAAATATTTTGCAAAGATTAAACCTTCACTCAGCAAAGCCATTACCAAACCCTTCTCCAGCCCAGGGACA
Organism: Geospiza fortis; assembly: GCF_000277835.1. Lineage (NCBI taxonomy): Eukaryota > Metazoa > Chordata > Aves > Passeriformes > Thraupidae > Geospiza > Geospiza fortis. The sequence continues at coordinate 232,803 of NW_005054625.1, forward strand.
CCAACACAGCTGTGGGGCCACAAGGGAGATTCTGGAACTGTTGTAAAAACCAACTTCAAAGGGATGGCACCTGCTCAGGGTGTGGAGCAGCATCTCCAAGGGCTGTCCTGGTGTGGGTGTGGCTCTCACAGCCCTGCCTGGGGTCTCACCCATCCACAACCAGCCAGGACCAACCCATGATGGCACAGCCACATGTCCTGCTGTGGGACAGAGGCACAACACACAGCACAGCTTCATCCTCGTTCTTGGCAGCCATCAGAAAGGAGGAGTTTTTCAATTTTCCAGCAATGAAAATTGGGATTTCCTCCAGGCCACATGGATGAGCCAACCAGTGACCTCACTGGGTATCCCAAAAATACATGCTGTTAAAAAAACCCAACCCCAAATAGGTCTCACTTCTTGTTTTCCCCTTACTGAGTAACTTTAAAGAAAGTCAGCAGTGGGGTAAGAAAAATGAAAGTGTGTCACATTCTTGTTAAGGCTTAGGGAAAAATCTTTAAAGATGAATTAATAATCCCTCCCTTTTCCTGCCCTTGTTTTCCTTGTTTTGGTGATGAGCCACTGGGATTATAGCTAGGAAAAGCTCCTCCAACACACCTCTGACTATTCACCTGAATGAGCAGGGGAATTGGCATGAAAACCTTTTGTGCTGACTTAAAGCAAACTCTATAAAAACAAACACAAGTTAAAAATTGAAAACATCGTAAATGGCTCTGAAGTTTCACAAAAATAAAGTTCATATCAAAACCAGTGTCTGCTCCTGGTGTTTCCCACAGTCCCACTCACCACAGCAGCCAGGCAGAGATGCTACAAAACACTGAAATATCAGGAAAAACAAATTTAAAAAATGCGTCACCTTGTGGCACACTTAAAACTGGCCTAGAAAAATACTCAAAAAAATTTTCATTACACTAATTAAACCCCCAACCAACCAAGCCTCTCCTTTGACAGAAAACACATCCTTTGACCTTGGCAGAAGAGGTCCTTTCACTTGAGCACCACTCTGTGCTCTCCCCGAGCTATGTGCGAGGAGAACTCGTAGCGGT
>NW_005054625.1:233858-239071 GCF_000277835.1 Geospiza fortis
GCCGCAGACGTGCCACTCGAAGGGGGCGCGGAAGCCGTGGCAGCCCATGTGGATGGTGAACATCACGTAATCCAGGAAGAGCACGCGGCAGTGGTCGCACCTGTACACCCCGATGACCTCCCCTTCCTTGTTGATGACCTTGAAGGCGTCGCGGGGGCAGATGGCCGGAGGCTTGATGATCTCGTAGGGCCTCGGGAAATCCTTCAGGGCCTGGAGGCCGTTGCGGGCGGGAGCCGCCGCCATCACCTGGCTCTGGTGGAAGGCGGGGTTGGGCCTCTCCTCGTGGTTGCTGTCAGTGTCTGTGGAGTCGTGGCCGCTGTTGTTGGGGGAAAGGCCCCTGTCGGATGACAGGCTCTTGTCCCTGAGGTGGCTCTTGTCGGGCTCGGTGCCGTTGGGGACGCTGGGGACGTCGGCGGCGCGGGGCAGCGGCAGCGGGTACAGGCTGCTGATGACCGGCACCATCTCGGCCGTGGGTGCTGGCGGGGTCTGCACGAGCGGGCGCAGGGCCTCGGCCCCCAGGTAGGTGATGGCGTTGTTGATGGCCTGGTCCATCATGCGCCCGTGCATCATCTCGCTCTCCTTCTCGTACAGGAAACTGGAGTTGTAATTGACATCGAAGCTGGGGCGTTTCTCACCTGCGAGAGATGAGAGGGGATAATTACCTGAGTGGGTAAATGTCAGAGTTCAAGACATCCCTCTGGCTGTCCTGGATTGCCCAAACCCCTGCCAGGGGGCTCATAGACCCTGGCACAGGGCCCAGGACACCTGTGATTTTGATTATGACCCATGGAAAAAATTACCAACCTTATATGAGGTTCTGCAAGCCATGAAAATCTAAGTAGAATAATAATTAGTTTGTCACGGGGTGAAAAAATAGATTTTTTTGGGTTTTTATAATGGGGGTTTAGGGGGCAAGATGGAGGAATCTGGGCATGGCCAGTCTTTCTCCTTCTTCTTGGCCTCCATCTTCTGCTGTGGTGTTGGCACTTTTGGATTGGTTTAGAGTAGCAGCTCACTGTCTAACATAGGTTAGATATAGGTCTAACATAGGATAGGTATTGGGAAGTTATTATAAATAATGTACACATAGTTTTTAGCATAAAAAGGTAACACCAGTGTGCCTCTGTCTGACCTGCTGGCTGCTGAACGGACCTTGGCAGGCCAGAGAAAGAATTTTATAGATAAGAAACAATAAAAGCCTTGAGAACAAGAACTGAAGAGTTCTGACTCCTTCTTTGACCACTGGGCTGGGAAAAGAGACTTTCTAACACATCTCAGGGTCACTCTGACCAGTACAAGTCCCGAGAGGTAAAAAGCTGTTTAAACTCTGTGATGACTTTTCTAAAGGGCAGAAATCTCTCTGGGAATGGGGCATGATATGTTCTCTGCTGAAAGAGGCTGCTCTTAGACACAAGCAACTTTTGGGTGGGGTATTTGTTTTTTTCAGATTTTTTTTAAATCTCAGGCTTAGAAGCAAACCAGTCTAATAGAGGAGGTGGTGAGGGTACTTTCTGAGATTCATCTTTGACAAGTCCTTGGACACAGAAGTCAGTTTTCCCCACTGTGCTTTGACAACTACAGCTTCCTCTGCACCATACCTGGCTTCTTGTATTTCTACACAGGTATTCAGGTAATCTAATACTGGTAGATATAAGTATAGATATAAACATCCCACAGTTGGGGCCACTAGATACAGAGTTAGTGGGAAAAAAAAAAGTTTTCCTCTGGATGTGCTGGGGCTTGGAAAGCTCTGGACTCACAGAAGTGGAGGAGATTGCACCTGAAATTCTGCTCACGCCTCTCTGGGCAGCACAGTGCAACTCCTGTTCTCTGTGCCAGCTGCAAGGAGGAAACAAACTGCACCCCAAAAGCACTAAAGACATTTTGGAGGTGAATGTCTAGAAATAAGTAACTGAATTCTGTGGTTAATAAAAGCATAAACTTGTTCATAGCTTAAAAAATACCAAAAAGAAAAAAAAAAGACCAGATGAAAGGTTTCACATGCAAGTGACTGGCAAACATTAAATCCACGAATCTCTTGGTTACGGTAACCTGAGTGGTGCAGATGTTTATCAGTCACCTGTCAACACCCTGACTCAATGTGTATGAAACTCTGGGGTTTCACTGCAGAGGCAGAAAACCAGGAGCTCACGTTTCTTTTCTAAAACACTCCAAAAGGTTAAAGAACCACAAGAGTGTAACTGCTTCCAGCCCGCAGCACCACTCGTCGTCCAGCTTCACATGGAAGGAAACAAACTGCTGCTGTATTTTTGGGTGACTCATAAAACCAGCTCCAGGCAAGTGAAAGATGTGAATAAATTGGGATTTAAGTAGAAAAAAAATAAAAATAAAAGCAAAAATAGACAAGACTCCCTAAAAATTTTGGTGTTAAGAGTTGTAAAGTAAAATAAAGAATCTTGATGTATGATCGTAGGATTGTGGAATATCCTAACCAGGACCATTGAGTCCAACTCCTGAATGATCACTGGGGATCTCACAGTGATTCCACTGTCCTGGTGGATTTTAAGGTCCCCCAGGAAAAGACTCTGAAGAGAGGCCTGGTACAGAGGTGAAGAGTCAAATGCAGGGTCTGGTGGTCCCTGCCCTTGTGTGGGACTTGTAGCGGTGCACACGAGGCAGCTAGTGGGGATGGAAATGTGAAAAATAAAGTGGGAGAGACTCCTGGTGCTTGTCTGAATCTCTGCAGAGCCCTCCAATTATAATAAAGGGGTTTTTCTTCCAATCAATAGACTTCATTCAGAGAAACGAGCCAAACAAAGATGCCTTGTTAGTGCATATCCCTGTCCCTGCTTCCTGACTAAATGAGACATCAGCACTCATTCCCAGATTTCCCAAAGGATCCCTGCACTGGCCTGGCAGATCTGAGCTCTGACAGGGACAGGTCAGAAAGGCACAGGAGTCAGACCGAGGTCGGAGAGCCTGCTCCTGGAAACATCCTTCCCAGGGATACAGAGGTCTGAGGGGGGAATGTTTGCACATGCAATTCAACAAGAAAAATCACAGGAGTCCTAGAAAAACAGCAAGTTTCAAAAATGGGTTATTTTGTGCCTTTAGGTGATCTGTGATGGGTTCTCCAGCTTCTCTACACAATCACCTGTGTGTGCAGTGCCAGTTCATGCCATCCAGCATTAGAACAAATCCCAGAGGATCTGGGCCACACAGGAACTCGGGCTCACAGAGGAAACCCCAAACCCACTCGTTCTTCACGTTAGGCTTATGCTGAGGGGGTGCATCCTGCTGCAGACGTGTTTAATAAAATACATAAAGATCAAACTGCTGGTGATTGCACAATGAGAGAGCTGAAAAAATGCTAAAATAGAGGAAGCTAAAGGATTACAAACCCATTTGCATTAATATTGCTTTTTGAACCACAGCAAGACGTGTAAGGGCCAAGCCCCACAGGTCCAGTTTCAATCCTGAGCACCAAAGAGACTCAGATGGAGTGTGCTGGTCTGGCTGTGCAGTGAGGTGACCTTTAGAAAGCCACACTAATGTAAAATAAATAAATAAATGAGACCAGTTATCAGAGATGAAAGCCCAGTGCTACCCACCAAACCCATTAAGAGCTCCATTACCTTCAAAAACTGAGTTGGTTTCCTGGGTGGATGTGTCCATCTGCACAGCTTTACCTGGATGGATCCATCTGCTCACCTTTCCCTGGATGGATCCAGCTGTCCAGCTTTACCTGGATGGATCCATCTGCTCACCTCTACCTGGATGGCTCCATCTACTCACCTTTCCCTGGATGGATCCAGCTGTGCAGCTTTACCTGGATGGATCCATCTGCTCACCTTTCCCTGGATAGATCCAGCTGTCCAGCTTTACTTGGGTGGATCCATCTGCTCACCTTTACCTGGATGGATCCAGCTGTGCAGCTTTACCTGGATGCATCCAGATGTGCAGATTTACCTGGATGGATCCAGCTGTGCAGCTTTACTTGGATGGATCCAGCTGCTCACCTCTACCTTGCTCTGGAGCTGGTGCACTCTGTGCTGGGGGTTTGGCTGCAGCAGCCCTCCCTGCCCTCCCAGCCCACACATCTCCCACATGAGCCCCACTCAGAGGGTGAACTTTATATTGGGCCATAAAAAAAAAAACAAACCACTTTTTACCTTATGTAACCCTACAAAGAGCACAAATAAGGCTTCATCAGCACCCATATTATATAACTGCTGACTAAGGGTTTTCCTTAGGACACAGGCTTGAATTTTATTTTCTTTAAAGGCAGGTTGATGAAATAAGACTGGCCAAGAGGGTCAGGTGTTTGCTGAAACCCAGAACCTGTCCAACTAGTATTTACGATCCCTAACATGCAAAACTCTGATCATGTTCAATTAAATGCAAAGAAAATACTATGGAAACATCTGCTTGCTTAAATTACCACAAGAAAGGATTTGATATTTTTTAATCATAGACAAATGTAGTAGAATGACTAAGAGAAATCCAATACTTTTCTGCCTTTAGGCCTTACTCCACACATGAATACTGCAGGAATCTTCAGCTCCTGCTGAGAAAATATTAACCTTCCTATTCTTTGCTTGTTCTAGATCCTAGCAGAGAACATTTCAAATACACAAGTACAGAAGTGGCACATGGAAGCTTATAAAACATATTTATAAATCTACATAAAGATACAAAGCACAACAGCAGCTTCCACCCAGTTTAAGCAGCCAACAGAATAAATTCTTTTTTATTTTAATCAACCCTTTACAACAAATTGCTACAACCCCATCACAAAAATCAGTGTTACTTAATTTTTTTTTTGTATTAGATGCTAAGCTTGAGCAGGATATTTAAAAGAAGCAGAGGCATTGTACTGTTTGTTACCAACCCACACGTATTTAACTGGTGCAGATGAAAAGGGGTTTTGTTCTTACCAATAAATTTCTGAGGCATTGAGCTTTTTCTCTTTGCCACGTTGCTCGCTAGCCTGTCCAGCACAAGGGCTCTTTCAGTCCCCATCTCTGCCTTGATGTGCCTTGCCTCCACGCTGGCTAGGTTGGAAAATGTGAAAAGGAAGGGGAAAAAAAAATAAAAAAAGAAAAAAACACAACACGTAGGTGAAAAGGCAAAAAAGGAAAGATATAAAAAAGGAAGAGCTGACTGGTTTAATCTCCAATTGGCCACATAACTGGAGGAAACAGTTTGGAGATCTAATGCAAAGCTGGTTTTGCTTTTTCTGTCATTCCTGC
>NW_005054625.1:239087-243754 GCF_000277835.1 Geospiza fortis
TCGTTGTGGTCAGTGGCAGCACAGCCCCGAGCTGACTCAGGGGGGAGCACAAACCAGAACTGTCGTCAGCAAGGGGAAGTAAATGAACTGGCTGGACGGTTGGTTAAATTGCAGATGGAGACAGAAGCTCTGCTGGCCTTTCTTTTTTATTCTGAGTAAGGCTGGGTGACACCTGCACACTCAGTGTTTCGAGCTGCAGGAGGAGACACTCAGTGTTCTTGCTTAACTTTTCAGATATCAGTCATAGATGTCTTAACGAATCACTAAGAAACTTGTATGATATATATCAGTGTTCCAGTAAAATAAAAGCAATAAAGCCTTTGAAAATTCAAAATTTCTAACTCTTTTTCCCCCAGGTGTTACTGTCACTTAATTTTTTTTTCCTAAATGCTACAGCTAAAACTAACTGTGAATGTTTCCTCTGTGTTTTAAAGCTTGTTACAACCTCCCAAATTTCTAATTTTTGGATAAGTACCTGTGCCCTGTGACGACTCCCTTGAGATTAGGCCAATTAAGGCTCTTCCCATTTTCCAGTGCTCTCCTCAGCTGTGCTAAGCAGTGCCCAGCACTGCACAGAAGCTGTGCTTGCTCTCAGCTCCTGGAGGCTGCAGAGGCCTTGAGCTGGAGAGCTGCCACCTCATATCGCTACTACCACACTAATACTGATCGTAACTGCTGTGGCTTCCCCCCCAAACCCTGCTCAAACCTCAACAACACCCATCTGGACTGGTGCTTTTATGTTAAAAATTATAATGAAGAGTAAACTCATCGCTAAAAGTACCCATGGCAGGGATCACTGTGCTGAGAACAGGACATGTCTTAATGGATTGTCCAAGTCTGTAGGAGATGGGATCTGCAAGGTGAGAAATGATTCTTCTGTGTTTTAAAGCTTTTTATAACCTCCCAAATTTCTAATTTTTGGAAAAGTCCCAGTGCCCTGTGATGACTCCCTTGGGATTAGGCCAATTCAGGCTCTTCCCATTTTCCAGAGCTCCCAATGAGGGGTGATTGACTTTCCCAAGGTGGTATAAAAGGTTGGATCTCACTGTGAAAGAGTCCTGGTTGCTGTGTTACTGTACATACACCAACAAATCTAAATATAGAATCATGGAAACATGGAATGATTTTAGTTGGAAAGGACCTTGAAGATCATGGCATGGTCATGGGCACCCTCCATTATCCCAGGTTGCTCCAAGCCTTGTCCAACCTGGTGCTGGACATTTCCAGGGACAGTCACAGCCTCTCTGGGCAACCTGTGCCAGGGCCTCACCACCCTCCCAGGAAGAATTTCTTCCTCATATCCCATCCAACCCTGCCCTCTGGCAGTCTAAAATCATTGTCCTTTCTCCTGTCACTCCCTGCCTGTTATAAAAATCCTTCTGCCTCCTTTTTATAACCCCCTTCAGGCACTGGTAGGCCAAAATGAGGCCTCCCTGAATACATGAAGCATAACCTAAGTAAGAGACAAGCAGCGCCAGAGGAAAGTGATAGGAACACTTTGATATCATTTCAGTCCTGCTAAACACAGATTTATTGAGTAGCAGACTTAAATTTCTGTCTGCCCAGTAGAGCAAGTGCTGAAAGTGCAGCTTCATCCTTCCCAGCCCCATGCAGCCTTTCCCTGAGCGTTTCAGTCTGTCCTCTGTACCTGTTTGTCAGTGCTGCTCCTGATAACAGGAGTTTCAGTCAGCACAAACCATGACTCACCAAACCTCAGCCAGAACTATTTGTTCATGTTTGTTCAGCAGTTTGAAAACATCAAGTGTTTCAGAGGTGCTTGGTGCTACAAATATGAGTCAGGGAGGATGGGATAACAGGGCCTGGCTCTGCTTGGTCACAGTCCTGGAACCTTGGGATGTACGTGACAGCCAGGCTTGAGCAGGGCATGGAGTGCCTTGAAGGTAATAACACACTGCTCTTCTAGTCTCAGTTTTATTCTAAATTAATTCCAGTGTGTTAGGAGGTTGCCATAAATGTATTCATCCCTGCTCCCAGCATAAAATACCCAAATGCACAAAGTGAGACAAAACACCAAGTTAAGGTGACACTCTGAGGGGAAGGGAGGGAGGTAGAGTGGAATCACCTGCTTGGGCTTGGGCCAAAAGTTTGGTCTTGAAAATTATACGGTTTTTAATGTCAGGACTTCTGTTTAATTCTCATGCTCCAAAGCCTGGAATATGCAGCTTTGTATGAACTTTAGGTGACTGTAGTCCGAAGTTTGAACTTCCCCCAAACCCAAAGCCTCATAATCTTGGCTGGATCATTGAACAAGTCATAACAGCAGCAATCTAAATTTTAAAAACCCCAACAAATTGTGTACTCAAAAATGTACTTTTTTGTTTGTAAAGAAAAAAGAAAGAAAACACAATTCATCCATATCATAAAAGCAGCTCCCTGATCTCTTCTTTGGTTTTATGATTTTGTTGTTCTAGCTCCTCTTTTCCTCAGTCTTTACCTCCAGGAGTTGCACTCTGAGGACCCATGTGCTGCTCTAGTAAAGCTTTAATTCCCCATTTTCATGGTGTTTTTCCTTATCCTGGCAGGACTCAGCTCAGAGCTGCTCTCAGCCCTCCCAGCCCCAGAAGCACACTGGAAGCTGCATGTAGCGTATCAGGGGTGACTTGTCAACATTATTTATGTGCCACCAAGGGAACTTTAATTGTTAAATTAATGTCAGGAGGGCAGATGAGGGCTTCCTGCAGGAATAACAGAGCCTTTCCTCGGAGGAGATCTGCAGAGACAGTAACTATTGACCTACATAACATGCTCTGGGACTTCTGTAGAATCAATCTTGCAGCTTCATGGTTCTCTGCCCTTTTATTTTAATGCTGAGGGTCTTTGCCTTCACATTAAGATTTTTGACTCCTTGCTACTGGCTATTTTTTCCTAAAGAAAAAAGAATCTCTATTTATGGGCCACAAAAGGTCTCTGATGACATTTTCACAACCTGGCCTTAGGGAAACAATGTCTGCTCCCAGTAAGATGAAGGTGGTTATACAGGTTCTCATTCACAGGACTGCTGTCTGTACCCAGAAAATTATCTCATCCAACTTTTTCCTCTGCATCACATCTTAAACAATCCAAGAATAATACTTAGCATCTAGGAAAAAGTTTTTTAATCACTTCAAATTCTCTAAAGACTTCTCAAATATAGAGAGATTATCACACCCTGTGTCCCTCTTCAATTCTCCTCCCTCTGGATGATTCCACTGCGCATGGTGATTTAAATAAGCAATTATCTCACTTATAACATGGATCTAAAAATAAAATTCAGGCTGAACTAACAGAAATGGTCAAGTGCTTTGCTCAAAATTACAGTGAGAAAAAGACAAATACAGAAAATCCAGATTTCCAAAGCACTGAAGAGCAGCCTGGGATCTTGGGTTATCCTGCAAGCTCAGGGCTCTGATGGCCCAACTGCAGGGCCAGAAAGCAAAAAAAAATGTCTCTGAGGATGCTGAAAGAAATTCTGTAGCTCAAATATATCCCCTTGTCCCTCTTGGTCAGATCTGATCAGTGGCTCTGGAATTACCTGGCAAGTTGAGCTCCTAAGCATGGAATTTTATGTGGTGTAAAGATGGGGTTGATCTCACCACTTTGACAGCTGGGAGCTCCTCTCCTGCTCAACCAGCACCAGGGCTGAGGATGTTTGATTTTTTTCCCTGACCCTCCCTGAGAGGTCTCCATGCTGTTCCCAGTGCTGCTGCCTGCCTCAGTGTACATTTCAGATGTAATCCTGCCTGGATAAAACATTTCCAGAGGGCTGTTTTCCTGCCACTGTGAATTATCCATGAGGAAGGACTCTTTAGGTTGTCCTGTGAGTGCTGGGTGAGGAGCCACCTCTCCAAAGGTGCTGTCCCCTGGCCATCAAGGGTTCCCTGAGTGCTTTGGGTTGGGAGGAACCTTAAGGATCACCTTGTACCACCCCCCTGCCATGGGCAGGGACACTTTCCTCTAGCCCAGGTTGTTCCAAGCCTTGTCCAACCTGGCTTTGAACACTTCCAGAGATGGGACATCCATCTCTGGGCCACCATGTCACCCTGCAGCTGGAGAGAGAGCTGCTGCTGTCCCAGCCCCAAGCTCACACCAGCACTCACCCTGCACTGAGCTGTTCCCATAGTGTGGTTTCTGCCACACCAACCAATGTGAGCAGAATTTTTAGAATGTGCAGATAATGTTAGCAAAGCCCTCAAGCACAAAGCTGAAATTAGAGGCATTGTTTCCTGTAGCATCTCTGTGTGGTCACTCAAGAAGGGAGAGTGGAAAGGAGTTGGGTGATTGTGCAATGAGAAAAATGTGAGAGAGATGGTTATCAGGGACAATGCTCCAACTATATTACATGAAACTTCTCTTTTAGAAATATTTCCACATTTAGAACATGCAAGCATGGCACTGAAAAGCAAATAGAATGGTTCTTACTGTCCTGATGCTTTTAAATATTTTAATCAGTTAGGAATGATGGCATGTAGAGCACTTTTGTGTCCAAAGATGGCTCCATGTGAGAATTATAGAATTGTGGAATGGTTTGAGTTGGAAGAGACCTTAAAGGTCATCCAGTTCCACCCTCCTGCCATGGACAGGGACACCTTCCACCAGACCTGGTTGAGAAGCTTGAGGGGAATTCAGAAAAACACCAAAATTCAAAGTGATGGAAAAAAGTAGGGAAA
>NW_005054625.1:243764-261832 GCF_000277835.1 Geospiza fortis
AGGATCAGTAATGTAAAGAGGATGTTTACTAAACACAAATGCAAAGTGCTACACTTAGGGGGGAGAAAAAATGAAACATAGCAAATGACCTCCTGAGAGTCTTTCCAGCTTTCCCTCTCCCTGGTTCTGCCACCCAACATCCTGTTGATACCAGAGAATTAGATAGAAATGCCCCAGGAGTCCCTGTTTTTCATAAAATTTCCTAACACTGCAATCTGTGTAAGGGTGTGAAGGTCTCCAAGGCAGGGCAGCAGCCACCTCTTGGCACTCTGGGAATTTCCATTCCCTGTGACCAGTTCAGGCTCCCTTGCAGTGCTGCAGCAAGAACTGCACCACAGGTTTGGGATAAGGAGGGAATGTTGCTATTCTGAAATGCATCTAAACCATGAGAATTGTTTCAAAGCAGAAACCTGCAGCAGCTCTCATGTTTTCCATTTTCACAGCTGGACACTTTGGGTGATGGCCGTGATGTGTGTAACCACAGTTACAACGTGTAAGGGTTCTCACCAAACCCAGAACTTGCTGATGAGCTGATTACCAGTAACCTTTTCAAAAGCTCTAAGAAATATGTCACTTTGACAAGAAGAGAGCCCCCTCAAAACTATAAAATTATCTATGAAACACTTTGGTAAATCATGGTTCTCTGGGAGGTTTCTTGCATGTGTCACAAAGCCTGAAACACCAGCCTACACACTCTGCACAGTGTAGGGATTCCCTGTACACAAGATTTTTATCACTTACCAGTGGCACTTCACACTGATTTTCAGGCCTGGCTTGTGATGATTCCTGCAGAATCTTGTCCTTTCTGTGGTTAATAGAGTTATTAGGAGGAAATTCCTCCCTGTGAGGGTGGTGAGGCCCTGGCACAGGTTGCTCAGAGAAGCTGTGGCTGCCCAGGAAGTGTCCAAGGCCAGGTTGGACAAGGCTTGGAGCAACCTGGGTTAGTGGATGGTGTCTCTGCCTATGCTACTGGATGATCTTCAAGGTCCTTTCCAACCCAAACCCTCTGTGATTCCATGTTTCCATTATTTGGTGTTTTTTCAAGGCTGCATAGCAAAAGATGGGAGCCTGAACTCAAACTGTGGCCTCAGCTCTTCTTAGACCAGTCACAGAGTTCTTTGGGAGGTCACAGCCACTCCTTGACTCTGAATGGGAAGAGTAATTTTTTCCTGACTTACTGGTGTGTTGTGAGATCCAAATCACACAGTTCATTTTAGGATTTGAGCAGTTCGGGTGAAGCAGGGACAAAGATTATGGTGATTACTTTTCACCAAAGTATTTTGGAGCTGCAGCACTGAGACTGCAAAATGGAAAATAAGAAAAAAACGTGTTTTGATACATTTCATCTTTTCCAAAGGCAGCTCTATGTTCAAAGCAGCCCTTTACCTCTTATTCCCTCCTAAGCTGATCTGTCAGTGATTTTTGGGATCCCACTCCCTTTGTATGCCCTGGATCCAAGTCACTAAAACTGCTGCAAATTCTAACAGAAAAGGAACCATCAAACACGTGGTTGTCAACAACTCATCCTGTAAAATGAGCCACAAAACAACATTAATGTAGGAATAATTTAGCTCACTGAGCATCACCTCCAGAAATGCTGGGTACAAAGTATTTTAGATGTTTTACACAAAGTAACACTTAAAGAAAAAAGTGATTAAAGTAAAAGCGCCTGAGGGCTACGATGAACCAGCCCCTTTAGAACATTACAGCCCCTCAGGTTACTGAAAAGGAGTGTAGGAAAAGCTGTTCTCAGGCTGTGGGTTAACAGCTCACCAGATGATCTTTTATAAGCCCCATAATGCACTGAAACCCCAAAACCACTGCAATGTGATAAACTCACCAGCCTCACACATGCCAGCGTTCTGCAGGTAAGTCCGGCACCGCTCCTTGTGCTCCTCTAATGAGCTCCTCTGCTTGTAGCTCCTTCCACAAAACTCACATTTATATGGCTTCTCCACTAGAAAAAGAAACAATAAAAGAATTAAAATAACCACAAGAGACCACTAAAACACTGTCTTGCTTGAAGCATGGTGCTGATGGGGGACAGCACTACACTGCTGGTCTTGATTAAATCAAAATCTCATTTATCCTTGGCAGATAAGATAATTTTAAACTTTGATTCTTTGTGAGGTTGAACCTTTTCTGTACAGTGAAGTGCAGAGATAACACCTCTAATTTAGAATCAATGTTTTCTTTCTGAGTCCATGTAGAACAGAGGATAAAGACAAATTCAAGGGCAAGCACAGCCTGGCTCCTGCAGAACTGGGATAGCTAAGATTGAGTTATACCTGACTTGAAATCCAAGTCACCTCAGCTCTGTGCCTCCATTTCCCCATTTGTAAAATTGACAGAACACCCTACCAGGCTTAAAAAGAAACATCTGTTGAGCATTTTAAGAGATTCAGATGAAAGGCACTACACCACAGTGAGGTGGCAATAGTTATCTGCCTGCAATTATGCTCCTAGGATTTTCCTCACTGCTCAGAATGGAATCCCAGCAAAGCACATCTCACACTCTCCTCACGTTCAGAGATTGCTGGCACAGCCAGCTGCACTCGTATGAAAATGACCTGACAAGGTCGTGATGGGTTAAAGGTTGGACTTCATGAGCTTGGAGGTCTTTTCCAACCAAAACGATTCTGTGAAAACACCATGGAGCTATTTGTGCAAGCAGGTTTGTGGGCTGTGACATGGCTCCCGTGGCCCCTTTCTCTGCACCAAGAGCAGAGCCAGTTCTAGAAGCACCAGTGAGTGGTCACTGCTCTGTGTTGAGCCTTTCACAGGCTGAGCAAACCTTGCTGTCTGTCTTTTCCACACCGAGTGTCCCAGTGACACACATCCAAACCACATGGAGTGCCTGTGAAGTCACTTACCAGAATGTGTCCTTAAGTGACCCGTAAGCGCATCCCTCCTCTGGCAGGCATAACTGCACAGGTGACACTTAAAAGGTTTTTCCCCTGTGTGTAGTTTAATGTGGCGGAGGAGGTTTCCCTTCTGAGTAAAGGAAGCTCCGCACTGATTACACTGGAATGGCCGTTCACCTTAAAATGACATACAGAAAAGGACATTTAATGGTTACGTGGGTATCATGCTGTCCTCTGCCTTTTTGGAAGAGGAAAGAATGAGGTATTGGATTGATTTCTTTCTATAGAAACACACACAGTGTGGCTTCAGTGGGAGGGAGGTGCAGCTCTGGTGTCAGAGCTGCTCGTAGCATATGTAGGACTATGGAAAGCACTGCACAGTTCTTCCATGGAAAGAAGAGCTCTGGAGGAGGCTGATTCCAACAAGCCAGCAATTTTTAGAAGGAAAAAAAATTCTTATCTTACTGCAGGCTGAAACTTAAGATGCTCATTGGTTTGTTGCCAAAGTATGGCACAGCGAGAAATTTATATACAGACTGAAAATGGCAGCACAACACCAAATTAACTTTTGCTTTGTGCCAGAAATACTGCATTACATAGTGCCTTTCATCCAAAATTCTTAAAATGCCTCACCAACTTGCTTTTAATACTATTCAATCCTGATAAGAAGAAAGGTGGGTAAAGTGAGGCACAGAACAGCGAGTAACTTGATAAAGATCACATGTGGCGTCAAGGACAGAACAAGGAAACCCTGATTTTGGTATCCTTTTTAAAAATAACCAGTCTAGATTAAAAATTATCTTATTTTCAGTACTCCAGCTCTTACAAGAACAACAGAGGGATATTTACCAGTGTGGCTACGCTTATGAACCATCAAGACATTGAGGCTAATGCAGGCTAATCCACAGATATCACAATTCATCTTTCCACTAGCTGGCCTGACGTTGTCATATGAACCCGAGTGTCTTTCCAGTTTAATGCTCTCATATTCGTTATATTCTCTGGGATATGTGTAAGGCAGTTCAGATTCTTCCAGGTTTTCCATTGGCTCGGAATTTAAAGCATTCTCCTCCCTTTCATTGTATTCACCTTTCACTTGAATCACATCATCTGCAGGTAAAACAAAGCACAGGAGTGAAAAAAGGCTAATCTTATCCACAGTGAGGTACCTTAGGAAAAAAATGCACTAAAATTATATAAAACAACAGTATCAATCTTCCTAAAAGTTTTGTTGAGACATGGAGATGAAGAAATGAAGTTGAGATGTGGAACTTCACCGGTCATGGACACTTAGTGATACTCACAGTGAGATAACCCTTGAAAGCAATTAACCTGCCTGGTAATTATCGTTGATGGAGAACTTCCTTCTACAGATTACGAATGTATAATACAGTACAAACATTTCCTGAAATTACTAGCCAGGATTCAAAAGAAAACACTTTTTCACACCACTCACAAGTATTATTTTTATAGAAATCAGCATTTCAGGTTGCTTCTGTGAATTGGTAATACAGAAAAACATAAATTTAATAAGTAATTATATCTTATACCTTCCTGTGGAACCTCTGGTGCTTAGAACAAGCCTAGGAAATATGTCTGATCAGTGAAGGACTCTCAGCTCTCCCATGGGATAGATTCTCACTAGTTAAACCTAGCCAATAATCCCAGTTTTCACTTGCAAATCACAGTTTTTATCCATAGCTCTCAGATGTGTGAGGAGCCGTTGATAATCTTGATTTACAATGTGAGTAAAACTAGCAGAGACGGGGTAAGGGTTTCCTGATAAATAAATGTATCCCAGAAATGCCAGAAGACTTTCCTGATTTTGTGAGGATGTGGCAAAGAACCTGACACCTCCTGAAGATCAACATCCATGGCCTTCAAACAGGTTCCAGCCCAGAGGAATCCAGAGGCATGGCCTAAATGAATGCAGCTCCATGACAAAGGTGGATGTAACAGGCAGCTAATGATTTACTAAAGAGTAAAAATGCAAGCAAATTGGTCACACTATATAAACAACTGATGATTCCCAGCTTAGCGTGCTGAATTTCCTTTCCACAATTAACTCCAGCACTACCAGCACTTCCATTAAAATCATTAATAACTGCCAGGACAGCTTTTTGCTCTGCTTAAAGCTGGCTGAGAAAAGTTGGGACAGCCTGGAGAAGAGTTGTGTGGAGACCTCACAGCACCTTCCAGCATCTGAAGGGGTCACAAGGGAACCAGAGAGGGACAATTCATCATGAGCTGGAGTGACAGGATGGGAGGGAATGGCTTTAAGGTGAAAGAGAGAAAACTGAGGTTGGCTAGATGGAAGAAATTCCTCCCTGGCACAGGTTTCCAGAGAAGCTGTGGCTGCCCCATCCCTGGGAGTGTCCAAGATCAGGCTGGATGGAGCTTGGACCAGCCTGGGAGAGTGGAAAGTGCCCCTGCCCAAGGCAGGGGGTGGGACTGGATGAGTTTTAAGGTCCTTCCAACTCAAGCCATTCCATGGTTCTCTGACAAGAGACAAAGGTTGGAACTCAAGCTGTGCCTCGAACTCCCGAGTGAAGAGGAGCACCATGAGATGCAGCACATGGCTTCCTGTTTGAGCCTTGTTCTCTGGCCACCTGCTCCTCCCTCCAGCCCAGGATTAGACAGTTCAATCTGGCACTGAATCACTTGTCCCTTCTCCAAAGTACAGAACATGAACTGCTGAATATGTATTAGCTCTGGTTCTGAGTAATAAACCACATCAAATGCTGAGAACAAACAATGGGTGGCAGTGAAAATGAGGTGGCGACATAAAAGCAACGTTGAAAAACAAAGATCTGGAAACCTAGAATTTCATGAAATCAACATTTTCAGCTACATTTTAGGGAGAAAATCACTCCTCTGTCCTAATTGATTGTATTAAGCTCTACCAGTCTGTCTGACTTTGGGCTGAGCTGGGGGAAATAGGTGGGGATGGTTTCTTTCTCCTAAACCAGACCCCACACTATTGTGGAAAACTCTGAGATCCCTCTCGTGCTCTCCATCGATGGGGATATTGATGGAAGAAAGGGGTTTTCTCCCATACTGTGTGTTTTTATCCCCTATCCTGGAAAATATTTGGATTTTGCTGGTGGGACTTGCTGCCCCAGTCCTGGATGAGCTCAGGTGGGTTCAGGTGTTTTCTCAGAAGGTCACAGGGAGCTCCAGATGCACCCAAAAATGGGCTGGTTTTCTTTGTGGATCCTTCAGTATCAGCTCTGTTTCCATCCCACAGATTCCTGCTTCCACAAAAACAGAACTTCCTCTGCAGGTGCCTTCTGCTGCCAACTCCTCGTCCAAGGGTGTGAGGGTGATCTTGTTATCAAGATTCTTTCAAAATTAGTTTATACAACCATTTCCATTTTCCAAGGAAAAATGATTGCCAGCTGCTGAAAGGAGATTTCAACACCCATCCCTTTCCCAGGAGGCAAAAAAGAAAAAAAAAAAGAAGATTTTTTTGGTTGGTTGATTGGTTTTTTCCCTCTCAAAAAAGGAGGCTGTTCCAAAATAATTTGCTACATCCTGCCCAGCATGGTAAAAGGAAGTACCCAGTGCAGCTGCACCTTGTTGGTGCTTTCAGAAACAATTTCAATTCCCACTTTCTACTCAACGTCTCACCTTTCGTCTGCATCTCACACAGTTTTCAGCAGTGGAGGCCAAGCTGTGACCTCCAACAGAGGCTTCTGTGCTGTTTGCTTGCCTTTCTCATCACAGTGCTTGGCTCACAGCTCCAGAGCTGTGCCAGGGTCTGTGTGGCACAGTGTGGGCACTGGTTTGAGCCCCCCATGGCACATCCTTGGGGACTGATGCAAACTGGGCAAATCATCTTATGATTCCACCGTGGAAAATAATCACCTCTGCAGTTTCCACACTGCACATAAAGCTTGTGTTTCCTTGTAGTAACAGAGGAGGATGCACCTGAGTTTTGATCAAGGCTTTTCCATCACTGCCTCTGCTAAAAACAGGGGCTGTTTCAGCTGTCCATGGCATCCAAAGTTCAAGTGTTTTCTTGTAGGCATTTGAACGATTTCCATGGGAAAATTTACCTTCTGATGATTGGCACCAAGAAAGGACACAAGGGAATGGGCTTTTTAAACCCAAATAGAAATTAGAAGGGTTGGGATTTTTTCACCTGTGATGGTTTAGGTGCTGCTTCACCTCCTGACAGCCAGACAGAGACAGCTTAAGTGCAAAGCAGTCTGAAGAAAAGATGGCTTGGTATAGGCTGTACTAAAATTAACCAAGTGATTGCAGAGTCTGGAGCCACCAGATTACTTTTTCAGCCCAGACTTTTCTCTGTACTGGCATGCACAGGGAATACCATGTGATCAGGAAATTGGCAGATGTGTGGAAGGTTTGTATCTGTCACTTAAAAATCATATCAACATATTTTATTAGATCAGGGAGTTTCCAGACTGGTCTGCCTTAATCAAGAGGAAGGAAGCTGTGACTTCATGTAGAATAGGGAAATTTAACTGAGGAAAAACACAATTATCCCTAAAAACACTAACAGTGGAAAAAATAAGTGCCATCATCTCTTCTATTAGGCAAGCAAAGAGGTTGTAAGAGAAAAAAAAGCATTCATAGAGTCCAAGCCAGGGAACTATTTTTCTTGAGGCAGTTCATGGAGTTAATATACACTGAGGAAAAAAAAAAGCTGCAGCTTTTACAGAACAAAGTGCTGGTGTGATGCGTTAAGGCTGATGCACATGGTTTCATTTCCTGGGGAGATGATTACAAGATGAAAGACATACTCCAGAGTAATATTTTTGTTTCACCTGAAACATTGTAAAAACAATGGGTTCTGGAAAAAATCCAAAATAAAGCTGCGGTGGCAACTTCAGACTGAGTCACCACCCAAACAGTGCTTGTGTGTGCTCTATAAAATGATAGAATCACAAAGGGTTTGTGTTGGAAGGACATTAAAGCTCATCCAGTCCCACCCCCTGCCCTGGGCAGGGACACCTTCCACTCTCCCAGGCTGGTCCAAGCCCCATCCACCCTGGCCTTGGACACTCCCAGGGATGGGGCAGCCACAGCGTCTCTGTGCCAGGGCCTCCCCACCCTCACAGGGAGGAATTTCTGCCATATATCCCACACAAATTTTCCCTTTTTCAGCTTAAAGCCATTCACCCTTGTCCTGTCACTCCTGTTCCTGAAGCAGAGCCCCTCTCTGCTTTCTTTTAGGTCCCTTCAGATAGTGGATGGCTGCTCTGACATCTCCATACAATCTCTCTTCTCCAGGCTGAAAATGCAGAAATAAAAATGTCAAGAGAGCCAAATAATTAGGGCAAGTTCAAGGATTTCTGAATCTTAGCTGTTTTCTCTAGGAGGAAGTTTCAGAAGGAAAACCCCCCAAATTCTCTATTTAATTTGAGACTCTGGCATCAAATACAGAGGAGAAAACCTAAGTTTTGTCCTGTTGTTAAGCAAAGTTTACCAGGAGCGATGGGAAAAGCACAAGGAATAAAACCCAGAAGCCATTAAAGACAACGGCAGGAAAGGGTGATGTAGCTCAAGTGTTTTACAAGGAGTGGGGTCATAATCGTGAAATCCTCAGCACATGCAAAAAGTCAACTGGGTAACAAAGAAACTTAATCATCTTAATGTGGCATTTTAATGATGCTGCTGATTTGCTGTGCCAATTCAGAGATAATGAGCCCCTAATGCTACAGATGTTCAGCCAGACTAAAGGAAAAAAAAAAAAAAAGCAAAAAGGAAAGCTTTTCTTGTATGCCATTTCCTAACTATCCAATTAAACAAATTGTGAAAGCATATAAATAGTTTACCAGGTTTTGACAGCTGTTAATGGGATTCAGATGCTGAGGAACAAGAAGGGAGTCGATATTGGAGGGTTCTTGTGACTACCTGGGTTTGACAGGTATTAACTGATGATTCATCACTGTTATCCCCACAAAACCCTACAGACACATGCCAGAGCTGCTCCCCTCCCAGAATGAGAGATTCAGAGAGTGATGAAGCTGAAAAAGTCAGCGGAGTTTCCAGATTCAAGGCAGAATCCTGCATGTTTGTGAGAAACACCTCAGCAATGGAATCAACACACTGGGGGCAAAGATAAGTCATGAATAAAAAATTTCCATTATCCTTAGTGAATAAAGAGAGTAGTATATCCCATAAAAATAATAAACCAGAGGAAAATAATTAAAATAAACAATGCTATGCCTAAGTTTTTTTTCCTCAAACAAGAAGAAGACAATCACATGTATATAGTGAGAATTTGGGCATTGTAACTAATGGGAAATTATAAAATGTGAAATGACACAATAGCAACATGAGTTTGTTTTTTTTTTTTTAATGAGGCAACACTATCAGAGTTAAGACAATTTTTCTCCATGTTTTCCTTCTACCCCACTGCAGATATCCATCTAGGGAAGGGAAAGGATTTCAAGCCTTTTTGGCCCACCCTGGTTTGTTTTCCCTCTGACTCCAGCCTGGGCTCCCTTTTTCCCAACAGCTGCTATGAGATCATTGTTTGCCAACAAAGAAAGAGCAATCACCTCAGAGCAGAATTAACTTGCAGCCAGACAGCAGAGACAACCACCCCAACCAGGACATGGTGACAAGGAATGCCCTTGCAGGGTGCAGACTGGGCCTGTCCCATTCCTCAGGTCCCTTTTTGTGTCACTACAGGCTAAAGCAGAGACTTCTGCACTAAAAGTCCCAAATATTGCATTTATTACTTGGGCATATTGGCTTTGGGTTTATTTTATCTTTGTGCCTTCTAGTATTTTCTTAGTGTTGTATTAGTATTTTCTTTAGTATTTTCTTAGTGTTGTTCAATAGTCACTTCAATACAAAAAAAAAATTAACTAGTACTTATTTTGTTTAGATGTTTTCTAAGGCAGATGTGAGGGGTAATTCCTAAATGACCCAGTGCAGAATGCACCTGGTGGAAATTTCACTTCTAAATATAGCAGAGAAACTTTCATCATTCCCCTTTGTGGAGTGCAGGCTCAATGGTAATGAGTCTCCTTGGTTTTATTGTGACTTGAAACAAAAATAGAAACAAATCAAATTGAAATGCAGCACTGAGAATTGGAAAGAAAATAAAAAAAATCAGCCAGGCATCATTTTCCAAGTGCTCAGATGTGTATTTTCTACTTCATTAATATCAGTGCCTCTCTATCATTAAAGCATAGTGTAATTTATCTAGTGGTACAATTAATTGCAAAATAACAGCTACCAAACAACACAAATCGTTTCCAAGCTCATGTGAGTCAGGAAACTTGAATTATGTAACTGGTTCTTCAAGCATCTTACTTAAAACAAGGATTTTTCTTAGAAAGATTAATATTCCTGTGGAAATCCATGATTTCACACACAGTATTTCCCCTCTATTATCATTTTATGCCTAATCATACTCCAGTGTTTTTCTAGGATTTTCATTCTAAAGGTTTCCAAATTATGTTGAAGTTATACTAACAGAAATAAGGGTAAAGGAGAAATATTCCCCAAAACTGAGTGTTCCCAAAGCTGGAGTAAAACAGGACAAAGTGCACAGCAACATTGTGCAGTGCTGAGTTTAGAGAAGGAAATGGAATTTAACTTCATTTAACTGCATTTAAATGCTCTTAACTGAAACTACAAGCTGAATTTGGGGAAGCAGAATGATCTTCCCTGGGACAAATTGGACTAGGGGCTGGAAAACTATAGCTAGTGTATGCTGAAACTACTGTGGGATTGTATTTTGGTTGTTTAATTTTAAAAAGTGGCAATAATTTGCCATTTTTACTCAACTTTCTACACCCCCAGTGCTGGAGGGGAGCACAGAGGGAATGCCATCCCACATCCTCAGGCCTGCAGGGCCCAGGTTTTCCAACACCTGTCCCAGATGAAATTTATTTTAATTTTGACACCTGTTAACATTATCCTTTCAGATCTGACTATCTTTAAAGTCTCCATCTTACAAAAAAAAAAAACACAGAAAAAGATGAAACTGCACAAGCTCTTCCTTTGCCGTTAAGATACAATCACCCAGAGAAAACATTTCTAAAATGACAATTCCTGAAGTCCAGCAAGGCAGATACAATCACAACCGTTAAATCAGACTTCAATGAGACAGTTAATCAGAGAACATCTGGACCCAACAGTCAGACTGAGAAAGGCCACATGTTAAATTCAGATAATCACTGGCATTACTTATATCAAGGGACCAATCACTAATGTGACCACTCAGGCACAGTCAGCTCTGGTCAACTGTGCTTCAAATGAACTTCAAACCTGAGAAATTGAATGTATCATTTCATTTAATCTTTGTAAATTCATCTCCTGGGAGCCTTCCTGACAATGCAATATATTCTTGTAAGAAAAATTAAACACAGAGAGAAAATAAGATAAAACAATATGAAGAACAGGGAAATCTGTGATAAATACCTGAGGAATTTTAACACATATCGGCTGAAGGCAGGAGCTTGGTTCAGATGGCCTTGAACACCTTGAAATGATTTGATTGAACTATAAAAAAATTCCAGTAGCAAATAATCTTGACTTAAATTTTGGATTTCACCTGTGTTGTCTTCTATTTGAGGTTCTTTAATCAAATATTTGTAGTTTACTTTTAGCACAGCCTTGTAGAGAAACGAGTGCATCCACTTTGTGTTCCCTTAGTAACACTGATCTTACAGCTCTTACAGTTGTAAGATCTTATAGCTCTTTCCCATCCTAAACGTTCCTGAGAGTCTGCACAACAAATCCAGCCCTCCAGGGAAGAGGAGGATTGCTCAAAGCACCCATCGGGTGTTGGAACTCAGGACATCTCTCTGGCTGACCTGAACAGCCAAGACCCCTACCAGGGGTTCAGAAACCCTGGCACAGACACCTGTGGTTTGATTATGACCCATGGAGCTCATGACCAACCTTATATGAAGATCTGCAAGCCATGACAGTTTAAGTAGACTGATAGTGAATTTATCACGGGATGAAAAATAGATTTTTTGGGGTTTTTAGAACAGGGGTTCAGGGGGCAAGATGGAGGAATCTGGGCATGGCCAGCCTTTCAGCCTTTCTTCTTCTTCTTGGCCTCCATCTTCTGCTGTGATGTTGGCACTTTTGGATTGGTTTAGAGTAGAAGCTCACTGTCTAATATAGGTGATAGGAATTGGGGAGTTATGGCAAATATTGTACACGTAGTTTTTAGTATAAAAAGATAACACCTCCCCAGGGAGGCAGAGTGCCTGGGACTGTCTTGCTGAGTGAACCTCGGCTGGACAGGAGAAAAAATTTTATAGATAAGAAACAATAAACAACCTTGAGACAGAGAAATGAAGAGCTCTGACTCCTTCTTCGAGTGCTGAGCTGGGAAAAGAAACTTTTTAACATTTCTCGGGGTCGCTCTGAGCAGCTAGAGACCCCGAGAGTCGGGAGCACCTGCAGCTCCCGGAGGCGCTCCCGGGGGGGGGGGAGCAGGAGAGGATCCCGGCTCCACGCGCGGCAGGTGAGCGCAGCCACACGCTGCTCCTCGGGAGTACAGCCAGCCGAGCTCCCAATTTATGAATTCCCAAAAGCTCCTGCAGAGCAGAAGGAACTAAAGACGGAACAAGAAGCGGAGAGAATGCAGCGCTGAGGACACGGCAACGCCGGCCCGGGGAGCCCCAGGTGAAACAGGCATGGAGCACCCGCTGCAAACTCTGCACAGTTCAGTTAAAAGACAGTCAGCAACGAGACAAAAGAGCCATCAATTCCAATGCTCAGGGAGCTATTTGTATATATTCCAGCAAAGTTTTGACTCTTGTGGATCTGTTTCCCTTTCTCGAAACTTTTTCAGTAGCATAAACAGTGAACCTGTCCCTTCAACTCTCATTTTGTGCCGAATGAACAGCCTGGTTTGGGGGCAAAATGTGACTCATCCCCATAAACTGATTTCCTTTTCACTAATCTGTATTTCCAAAAATAGGTTATTTCCTACAATAACATGTGATTTGAGTTCCCAGAGCCATTTTCTGCATCTTCACTTATTTTCTGCTGGGGGGAGACAGCAGGGATCACAACTCATCAGTTTTGGACTAGATTTTATTTTGACGCCAAAGGAATAAATATTTCTCTCACCTGTAATTTCAGGGAATTATTTTGTATGGATCCAAGATACACATTGTAGAACAAGTGGAAAAAAAATGGAGTTTTAGAAGTTATGGAATGAAGCCCATCATCTATTGAATAATTGTGCATCCATCCTCTTTCCAGCCCTTGTTCTGTCTCAGAGCTTCCACTGGGAATCAGGATATCCCAAAAGTAAATTCTATTTTCTAACCACTACAATGGGTTAATTAGAACGAGAAATAGCTGCACTCTCTGATTATCTGCAGGCAATCAGAGTATCCGAGTGCCTGTGTCAGTGCTGAGTGCTCAGGATAGTCCAGCTGATGTCAATCATTTACAGGCTGGGTGACACCACCGCCCCGTTGATGTCACCGAGCGTGCCTGGCAGCATTCCTGTTAAACAAAGTCAAGAGGATCGTTTGTTGATAAGGAAAACGCGGCTTTCAGTCCCAGTAGAGCCCCCAGAGAAGCCTGACCCGTTCAGCACAGGCTCCTTGTTGGGTTTAACACTACAGAAATCCCCTTGCAGTGAACTTCTGCTGATGTTGTGAGATAACCCCAAGTCCCATGAGCGCCGGGGCTCGAGCTGGGCTTGGGAGATGAAATATTCTGATAAAAAACGGCACTTCCTTTCCAAGCAGATAAGTGCATGTTCTTGCAGCACCGCTGGAACCTCGCTGAGCGCCCCAGTGAGGCTCTGTCACCTCTCCTGCCTCTCTCCAGCCTTTCAACCGCCCCCCTCACACACCTCAGTGCAGCAGCAATTAACATCCATAAACCACAAATGTGGCTTTTATCTCTTTTTAGCTCACAACCATGAAAGCTCGCTGACATTCATAACACCCCAAAAGTTGTCTGCCTCAACAGCTGAGAGAATTAAGACATAATTAAACATTCGTGCTTGACTGCGACTCCCAGAGGAAGGAACGTGGCTTTTTAAATGTAATTTTTAAATTAAAGATGTGTCAACTTTGGCCACCGAAGGTAACAGTGTTGGGGGCACATGAAGAAACAGGGGAAATCAAGAGCTTCCCTCCCCCCTCATTGCTTGTCTCTTTTCAGACTAGACACAGGAAGCACCATGGGAACGGTGTATTTTTATGGTTGCAGGCAAGCATACACCATGTGCACCACAGCGTGCAGCTTCCAGTCCCTTGAGGCAAGAAAAGGGGGTTTTGTTTCTTTTTTTTTCCTTCTTCCCCATCAAGCTTTTAATTACCATTTTACTATAGCCTGCTGCCTAATTGTTTGCCCGATAGTTAGCACTGATCATCATGGAAGCCTGTTTAACAGGGAGGTGGAGTAGGACAAGTTGAGTTGTTTCCATGGAATGGCATCTCACCTGTGTCAGGACACACATAAAAAACACCATGAGCTGGTGTGTTTGCACAGGCTCAGAGAAGTACAAATACAAAACTGTTTGCTGGAAAAGTGGATTTTTTTCATACCAAATGAGCTCCAGCTATGGTGTTTTAGCCCTATACATTAATTTAGTGCTTTTATTAACTGTCTGTAAGATTTTAAAAGGATCCCAGTGCCACTTGTAGTATAAAAGGCTCCACCAAACCAAATCAGACAATATCTAGATTTAAACAGGTCCAGCTTCTGCTCAAAGCCTCAGAATAATTCCCCACAACATACTCACAGTGTCACCCATGAATAATGCAAGACTCACAAAAACACGTAGTCCGAGAAACTGGGAGATTCCTACTCACTAGGGATGGCTGACAAGACATGGAAAAACCAGCCAGAATTGTGCTGGAGAAAAACATGTTACAGACATACTAAGGCAGTGGAAAGCAGGTTATCAAAGGCCTGATCTCTCTCCATGAGTCAGTGGCCTCGTGTTCCCATGATGGCCTTCAGCAGATGGAACAAACCCCGGGGGCACGGATCGTGTGGGGGTTCAGGAGAGAAAAAGGAGAGGTTTCTATTGCAGGCTGTCATCAGCCATGAATTGGGAAGCTGGAATTGCTCACTCACAAACATGATTAACATTTATGAGAACCACATAAACATTTTTTCATTATTTCTGTTTAAATTTGATATAAAATGGGGGGATTAGTGATCGTATCCATGTGCCAAATAAAGAAACAGAGCTTTTTGGTTTTTATTAACTGATAGGCTTTTCAGGTGTAGGCAGGATATAATCCTTTTCCCAAAAGCCATCACCAATACTGATGATATTTCTATTCTGTGATCCTGGAGTATATTATATATTCATTTTACCAGGGTTAGTGATCCCCAAAAGATAATCCTCCCACCAGGACAGCACTGTCAAAATGTGGTTTCATTTATAGAAGTCAGACAGTAGTTAGTGACCCACGAGGACTGCTCAGGGACTAACAGAGCTGCTGCTATTTTATAGAGAGCATGACATGAAAACTGAGATTATTTGTGAATTTCAGTCTCCAATAGCAACTGAACTGGTGTTGTTGGGTGGAAATTTAAGTGCACCTACTGATCGTTGCAGGGCCTGGAGTACTAGCACAGCATGCTTAAATATTTAAGATTTATTGTGCTTCCGGTATCAGAATGACTGCAGAGAACAGTGTGTGAAGCACTGAAGCAAACACTATGTATATTTTATTTTGTGCCATTTCGCATGGAGATGCTGGAGGTACCTTTTTTGTGCATTTGAAGCAGCTTTCTCCTTGCAGTCGTGGATTTATTCCTACAGTGAGCAGCAAGGAATGGGGCACTGTGGTAGTGAAGGCTCATACTCACTTTATAATGAATGAGCTCTAATGGTAAGGGAGGCTGCTGGAGGGAAATGATGTTTTATTGATATTTATAGCATTGTCTTTGAGATGTAAATTTTCAGTGTTTGCATTCCAGAACAAATGGCAAAGAGACTTTAAGAGATCAGCACCGATATAAAAAATGAATGGTAAGAGCTGTACTGACACAGTCTCTCACGTGTCCAAGTTGTTCCTGACTAAAATGTATGGAAAAGAGGGTGGGAAATGGTACTGCAGGCACAGGGCAGCCAGAGAACAGGAAAAGACAACAAAAACAAATTCATGCCTGGATGCTGCATGTGAATAGTGTAGACATGGCTCCTGGAAAGGGAAGGTGGGAAGAAGCTACAGTAACTCCTCTCAGGTGGTCAGTACTGGGGGATTTGGGAAAAAAACCCTGTCCTGGTTTCCTGCACCCACAGCTCAGTGAGCAGGAGGAGTGAAGGGCTGGGACACTGGGAAAGCACAGGGAGAAGTGAGCCAGTGAGAGTGGAATTGGTGCAAGGGGTGGACAAACAGCTGGAGCATGGCTGTGAATATTTTATGTCCTGTGGGATCTGAGAGATCAGCTGCCTTGGTTGTAGGAAATGCTCAAGTCTTCCATATTCTGTCTATTCTATTAAACATCTGCATTTAGGGTAAGCAGAGCAGAACTCACCTGCCCAAGGCAGGCTCTACATTGCAGATATCTATAATGAGCTAATCTCAACTGTAGAGTCCTGCTAAGCAGCAGCTGCTCTGGGGACACAAGGCTTTTCATCCTAATCCAGACATCAAATTTGGTCAGAAAACCTGTGTGATGTCTGTACATAAAGGCCAAACACCAGCAGTTCCAGATACTGGCACTGTAGATCCTTGACTGAGATTCATCTCACCACTCCCTTGAGTGTTTTATGTTTGCTTGCAATTTGTTAACCAATAAAAACATTTGGTCTTTAATAATGCAAAAGTATAACCTCTGCAAAATAATCACATTAACATTAGAGGGAACAACCGAAGCTACTTACACAGCCAAAACACATAATTCTTTAGTGATTTACTTGATTCATGTGATACAAACTCTACCTCAAACTCCTACCCAAAGCCACAGCCGTAATTTCCCTTGATGCTGCTTCACTGCCGTGGACTTGTGTCACAGAAAGGCCCTGTGACACTGGTGACACCATGTGTGCTGTGCCCAAGACACGTGCCCCACATCCTCCAGCAGGCACACCCCTCACTGGTTGTGGCTGAGGCCCTGGCACGGATGAACACTCTCAGATCATGGGCAGGAACTGTTGTTCATGCTGAGATTTCAGTTTAGGAGATTCTACAGCGCGGAAGAAATTCAACACATGTGTCATGGACACACGTAAACCCCGAGCTCTGTACAATTGCCAAGTTTCAGGAGCTGCTGCTATCTTCTACCTATTAATGAAGAGGGCCTGCTGGTTTTTAAAGACAGTACATATTAATTTACTATTTTAATTAATCCCTATGTTTTATCTCAGACCTATAGGAAGGGTATTTTCTTCATCAATAAACATGGAAAACTGACCAACCTCCCTTTCACCCCCAGTTTAAAATACAACATGACTGCTACAGTTTTAAATTTTACAGGTTTGAGTGGTCCTGTGAATTTGAGATAACTTGTTCTTTCTTTCAAAAAAAAAAAAAGGAATAAATTATCAAGTTATTTTTTAGGTATGAAAGTACTTAGCATAAATAAAAATTGCATTCCTAACACAGGATTTGCCTATGCAAACTGCTGTTAGGAATTTGTTAGCACACACATTAGAGGCTCACCAGATGCACTTGCTCTTTTATCTTCCCATCCATATTTCACAGATCCTGTAAAACTGACCTTGCTAAAATGCACGTAAGGTTCCCTGATGGAAAAGTGTTGCTCCTCTTTAGAATGTGTTGAAATGCTCCAAATGAATTGTATTGCTATTCCTTTTAAAGGCATGCTCTCATAGCATAATCAGATGAATAAAAAGACAAAATACAATTATTATTTATCAGAATTCTAACTCTACTTTACCTCCTGCTTCTTCATTAGACTGATTGTGTTCCTTCATATCTTCCACATTATCCATGCTTTCCATTTCCTGGGATTTGTTCAGATTACAGTCTGTCAAATCCTCTTGTTCCTCTGGAAAAAAAAAAGGCAAAAAAAATTAACTATTTATTCTCCAAGAATATTTCCAGGTGATTCCCTCAAAGAAAGCACCTGCACACTCCCAGCACTGCTGACAGTACCCACAATGTTATTTCTACAGATGCACTGGTTGCACTTTGGGGAATTATTTCACTTCCCAAAATCCTACACAAACTCTCACACACACCTGGAACAAATTTTCAGCTTTTGCTCAGATCCAAATATTCTGGAGTTTATTCTAAATGGCAGCAGGAA
>NW_005054625.1:261867-267394 GCF_000277835.1 Geospiza fortis
GGAATGGAGCTCCTTGGAGCAAGGCAAAGGAATCACAGCTCCACATTGTTCTTTTGGACAAAATTTTAATCATTCTGGCCTTAGGCCAGAAAACTGCTCAAGCAGATGTAATCAAGGCCTCTTTGAACCCACTTGCACTTCTCTGCTTATTCCACGCGTGTATTTTTAAATATCAACATTATCATGCAGACCAGCATCCCAGAGATCCCAGCCTCTCTACTTGGAAATAAAGACACATTTTTAACTGTAGTGAAATTTATTCATGTAAAGTGTTTCAAATAAGGCCTCTTTCATTAACCCCACAATGCAAACTAGCTCCATATTATGTGTATTTCTGTAAATTTCAAATCAATATTTCATTAAAAACAGACATTATTTTCTTCAAACATTATGGGAATTTTTAAAATTTACAGTAATACTGTGAAATTGCTGGTAAATTCTTTAACCTACTGACAGCTGGATGGTAACACCTCTGATCCTTCTCAAGCTAAATATTTCATTGGAGCTGAAAAGAGGCTCGACTTTTTGATTAACAAGAAAGTGAAACACTTGTCAAACTCACTCAGGAGGTTTGTTTTCATATTTTTAGAAATGCAGTCAACCAAGAGAATTGCATTATTCTTGCTTCCCTAATCAAAACTTCCAGCTTTCTCCTGAAAATATTTCCTTTCCTTCTATACAGTCCCTTTTTCCCACTTCACAATAATTTTCCAATGTTATATTGAACTTCCATGGTTTTATTTCATCTCCAAAATTTACTTTTTTTGCCTTTAATGCCCCTCTTTGTACTTTTGATTGTTATACAGTGTCCTGGGACCCTAAAGCAGCTACAATTCAAGTATTTTTCTCCATTTAAATATAAAATTGTCAAGAGAGGGTGGAAGAACACAACTGAACAGCACAATACCTGCAGCTACGGGCTGTTCCTGAGGGTTACTGAGGTCCATCCCGGGCTGTGAATCTGCAAAAGACAGAAAAGCAGCCTGAGCTGTCTAATATTTAAAACAGTTCCCAACACACTTGTTACAATCTTATAAATTCCCGTTTTCTTGACTGAAAGTAAAATTGAAAAAGAAAACGTTTCAAAGAAATAAAAACCAAATTAGTATCATGCTTCACTTCTTTATATCCTGAGCACTGGCCTGTGCCCAGAAAAGGGATGAAGTATGATTTTCTAACTTCAAAAATTATAGAACAGAGTACCTTAAGCTTTTGATTTACTCATCGAGTACCCTGTGAGCACAGTGCAGCCGTAGTAACTCTGTAACAAGTTAATTTCTCTAAAGCACAAAGACATTTTTACATTCTTTTTCCAACACAAAGGGAAACCCCCATTATCTTCACAAGATCTACTTGGTTTTCATGGGAATGCAAGTCTAATTCCCACTGAGAAATTCCAAAAGGGATCAAATGCTAGGAATTTTAAACATTTTTCAGACAAATGAATACCCGTGCAGCCTGGTTTCCCAGCGTGCTGGGGGCTCAGCAGAGCTCTGGAGCCAGCACAAGCTGCAGGAATTCCCATTGCCCAGCGCCCAAAGTTCAGCTCTTGAGTTGAATTGGAGGCATAGACCTGAGCTGTCACGTTATTCCTTTACTCCAGACCTCCCTGCCTTGAGATTTCATTCTTAGGAGGCTGAATTCTTAACAGACACAGTTACCTGCTTCCTTTCTCCTTTCTTTCCTGTAGCTTTTTTCCCCTCTTTATTTTTTTACATGCCATAACATCTTTTATCAGCTTTGAACCTAAAAAATAATAGTTTCTGGACCAGGAAAATTTCTTCCTGGCAGTTACATAACAGAAACACCCAGGCAGCAGGCATGAGGTGTTAACCACGGGTGACATTTACCCCATAATTATCTGTCTTTACCTCCTCTGCATATGGAACTTTTTTGTGGTCTCTGCAACGTTAAAATATAAAGCTCTGGTAACTCTCCAGCGAGGCAGCATGGTATCAGAAGAGGTACTCCAAAAAAACTGCATGAATAGAGGGGGGGATAATGTGTGCAACAAAATAGAGGCCTTGCATCATAAAGATAGTCACAGAATTAAATGACAAAAAGTTCAGGTATTTATTGAATCGATATTTTGAAGTAAATAAGAAAGATCAAGGAACTGTATGGTTATAGCCCTTAATTTCTCATTTTCGTTCTATTATGCCAGGAAAATTGAGGTACAAAGAAGCAAATGGACTAATTCATACAGCAAATAACGATGAGAAAACATCAAATTCTGGGAAAATGAGCAAAATTTTTTCTAATATTGATTTTAACTTTACATTGCAATAAGTTGCTCAGAGAAGCTGTGGCTGCCCCATCCCTGGAAGTGTTCAAGGCCAGGCTGGATGGGGCTTGGAGCAGCCTGGGATAGTGGAAGGTGCCCCTGCCCATGGCAGGGGGTGGAACTGGATGAACTTTAATACTCTTCCATCCAAAAACTGTGATTCCATGAATACAGATATTTAAATTACACAAACCCTTGTAATTCTGCATATAATAAAATGAAATCTCCCTTATTCCGCAACACGTGATTTTGGTTTTAATTGCATTCAGAATCCCTGCACAGTTTCTCCATTTGGGTGATGGGGGTCAAAACCCCAGGCTGAAGCCCCAAGGTTCCGTTGAAACCTTGGCAGCAGCAATTCTGCATTTCCCTGAGCTCCAAGGAGGTTATGGAAGAAAAAACTAGAACCCCTACATGACTGCTTGAATTCCAATAATTCTACACATATTCCTGGATAACTCCATATTTTTACAAACCATTGGATTCCTCAGGTTTCCCTGGCAGCTGCAGGACAACTTTCTGGAGAACAGCATTGCCTGAACCCCACAAGAGCCAAGCAGGACCTCTCAGCCTCCTCAAACCCTCATCTCCTCCTTGCTGAGATGCAGTCTGTGAATTTATTCATATTTTGTTGAACACAACAGTTTCATGCCCATAATGGCTGCGGGGCAGGATAACCCTTTGGAAGAGATAAGAACAATGACACACCATAGAATGTTTCTTTACTTGCTTGAGAAACATCCTGGCCTTTGTCTCACTGTCAAGCCTTTAACCTCCCCTCACCAGCACCTGGTTTCCTTACAGCATCAGTCTCCTGCAGCTTCTTAGAGCCTCTCTTCATATTTAACCTCAGGTCTCTTTCCTGATTATCCTAAGCCAAGTCCTTCATGGTGACAGGACAACATGTGGGTAGATTCCACCCTTGGTTCTAAACCAATAAAGTTATTTTTCTACCAAATGTTCAGAAAAACACAAGGCAGGAAATCACTTACAGAACACGTTTGTCTTCCCAAGCTTCAAAGAGCTCCAGTGGCTGGGGTGCATGGGAAGAGGATGCTGGTCTCTGTGTGCTGCAGCTGAGGCACAATGTGCGTTTACAAAGCAGAAGTAAAATTCATGCGCTTTCGAAACCAATCCTTGACCATCCTGTGTTCTACACCGATAGGCAAAGGGAGCCAAAATATTCAAATAGATTGCTAAAAAAGTGCTGTGGTATTTTAGTGTGCAACACTCTTCATATTTTTTCCTGGTATTTGACCAGAACAGCCAACCAGAAATTTAACCCTCCTAAAATGGATATTTTTCAAATCACTGATGACCCTGATTCTTTTCTGTCCTTAATACAGAATGGGAGGTAATTTTGAATTATTATAATTTCACCTGTTTGTCCCCAAAATGAAACCAGAATGCTGCCTTTTCCCTGCAGGCTGCACTTTTCAGCTCAACAGCACAGGGAAGGAGACACCTTTGAAAGTCCCAGCTGCTCTTAGTCCTTCCATCACAGTAGATGGAGCAGAAACAGTTTCCTTGTCTGAAGTCAGTGCCTTCACTATGTACACCATTCAACCTCTTCCACTTCAACAAGTTTTTCACCTTCAACCCACACTGGGCCATTAAGGAGAGAAATTCTAGCTGATGTCTCCACTGAATGTACTTCTTCATCATCCACAGCCTCCATGGCTTTCTGAGGAAGGCACCTGAGCCAAGTAAACTGTTTGTGGGGTCTCTGACACTTTGCTGCTCTTAAGCACCGTGCAGTGTGTGAAATGTCACAGGCATTTTAAGTGCACGTGTCATTTTGGGAAGAAATCCTGATCAGCACTGATATTATACACTGATCAGCAGTGTATAACTAAGGATATTTTTCTCATATTGGTGCATACGGCCTTCTAAACCCAGCAGAATAATTCAGTGATTCAATACAGGATATCCTGATTCATGGAATATCCTGAGTTGGAAGATTCCCACTAGGATCATCAAGATCCAACCTGTTGATCCAAGCCCAGAACCTGGAGCTGACAGCTCCAGCTGGACAGTTCTTTTGGTAGTCACAAAACCAAACCACTCATGGAGAAATGCAATCAAGTTAATGACAAATTTTTGTTCAAACACCCACTCTTGCCAGGGCCTGTCTGCTGCTCTGTGACCCTACCAAACCTCCACACACTGGGTGTGGAAAATCCGAGTCAGTCGTGTTATCCCTCTGTCCTCAGGGCATGGAGATTTGTCCAAGACCCAGGGAAACAACCCTGAAAGTTACTGTATCCAAGGATAACACATTACAGCACTAACTTCATCCCCAATCCAGCACCCTCAGGCACATTAATGGATCCTCATCATCCTCAAGTACAGACCCAAAACCTGAAGGAACATTTCCATGTTCACTTTGAGAGCACAAGAAGTAAGAACACCAAAGAAAGGACTTCTTAGATAACCTCAATTATAGTGAAATCCTGTTATTTTCTAATTGCAGACTATTCCAACACACCTCACAAACTTTCCCTCCCAAAAAGACAGTGATCCCAACTCGATCAAGAAAATGAAGCTGCATTTTTAAGTGGCAAAGTGCCCCCAAACCCATTCTTTCAAATCATTAGTTACTTCTCTCCAACAGCAACATTCTCAATTCAGTCAGATTCAATGAGTGATTATTTACAGGAAAACAGTTTAAAAGCCTTCAGCAAAGGAAAATGCATTTTAAAATAGACATCTGCAGCTAACTTAAAATAATGAAAAGCCTCAAGTCATTGAGACAGGACAGAATCTAAACTGGAGCCCTTAAAGCACTGAAGTAAGAATCTCCGCCTTTGAAACAAGAAACCAAGTGATGCTTTGCAAAGCTTCTTTTCCAGGATTGTTGAAAACACCAGAAACACTGCTTTTCTATGACAGGTAATTATTCCAGAGCCCAATATGAACTCCCAGATCGGTTTTTGCTGGCTCTGAATATTATGGGCATGTTTTACAGGTGAGAAGAAAGAAGACATCCTTGAATTCGTTAAAACTCAGAATAAGAACAGCAGATAAAGCACGCTCTAAAACCTGGTTTTATCACGCGCTTTGTGATACCTCTGAAATTAAACAGAGAGGTGGCAAAAAGCCCCGTTCGTTTCCCGTTTAATTGCTACACGCAACTCGATTTCTTTTGCAGAGCCTGCGATTTGTTTGCAGCAAGCGTTGAAAAAGCGGCTGAAAACCCTCGGGCGACGGAGCCGCTGCGAGCCCCGGCGGGGACGCGGGGAC
>NW_005054625.1:267541-270757 GCF_000277835.1 Geospiza fortis
TGCTGCCGGTGCCGCTCGCAGGGGACTCCCGGCCCTCGGGAAGGGCAAGGGGGCTGGAGATCGGGGGAGCCCCCAGCCACTTTGGTCCCCAGAATGGGCACACCTCGGATTGTGTGGTTAAAGTTATGGCTGAGATAATAGTAAAGAGAACTTAGGTTGAGATTGTTTTCTTAAAACAGCGTTGCTATTTAGCAGAAAATCAAAGTAGAAAGTTCTTCGATAAAATGAAACAAATATGAATTTCAAAGTCCTCTAGTACAGACTCCAAAGAGGGTTTCATTCCACACTGGTCTTGAACAGGGCTTTGAGTATCCCTGCTGAGGCAGAGGATAGCAGCAGGTGACATTCAGAGGTCACTCCAGGCCCAAAACCAGTTAATGAAGTGAGAAGTGAAATCGGGATCTGAGCTCATCACTTGG
This sequence comes from Geospiza fortis, assembly GCF_000277835.1. Taxonomy (NCBI): domain Eukaryota; kingdom Metazoa; phylum Chordata; class Aves; order Passeriformes; family Thraupidae; genus Geospiza; species Geospiza fortis. Next base: position 267,961 of record NW_005054625.1, read on the forward strand.
ATCTAAACCCAAAGGCAGGAAGCACAAATTAGCATAGATCAGGAGCAGGATAACAACATGGAAACATGATTCTCCTACTCACTTCCTGTGTGGTGCCAACGGCTGCTTCTTACACTGGTGCTTTTCCATTGCTTGGAAAAAGAGTCTAGAAATAAAATGTTAAAAAAAAAAAAGTGGGATAATCAAGCAATTCTTGGCTATTCCTAATCTCTGTAAACCCTTTCCAGAATAATTTATTAATTAGGCAGGTTTCCTAGTTCTACAAAATTTAAGGAAGACCTGGAATTGCTGTGCAGCAAACAGAAACTTCTGGTTTCCATCCCAGGATTATCCACAGCCATTTTCTCTTACTGCCAGATTTGTTCTCTGATTTAAATCCCTACTTTCCCTCATGTTTGCCCTCAGAGAAACAATTGTGTCTTCACTCTGTTTTTATTTTAAGCGCACAAATCAAACAAGCCTGGTTTTCCCAGCCTATAAAAATACCCCAGTGCTAATTGTGACCCTCCTTAGTGTGATCCCACCTTTGGATCACTCACCTGAAAGGTCAGAGACAGAACTTGTGGGCTGCAGGCTCTCCAGAGCCCTGCAACAGGTCCTTTACCTGACTCTGCACTCCTGGAAATCTCTCTACATATTTCCTAGGATAAAATATTCAGCTTTTTAATGTCTACTCACTCCATGATCAAGTTTACAACTGCAGACTTTTGTCCTCTTCTATCATTTCCTACTGATACTCTATTAACCAGAAAAACCCCATGAAAACAAAACAAAACAAAACAAAAGATAACCCAAACCAAACCCCCGTAATCCAGGTTTTAAACACAAATATAAATACCTGAATTCACATTTTGTCCTATTAAATCCTCCCTGCAACACTTCCTGTTCTTAAAAATAACCCATTCCCCTTCTCCCCCTCTAAAGCTTACAAACCTATAATGAAAATTTACCAGTCTGGGAGTTAGAAATATTATAATGTTGAAAATAAATGGGACATTTGGTTAAATACACTGACTATGAGTTTATAAAGAACCAAACCTGCAGCCAAAGCTTTATAGTAGAGCTACTATTTCATAATAATTAGCAACATGGGGACTGATGGGCTGTGCAGGACCTGAAAGGAGCTATAAACATCCTTAGGAGCTGAGGCTGCTCGGGCTGAAATATGACTCGTTTATAGCAGACACGTTACAAACTGAATCATTTTGCCTGCACAGTGTCAGCATGAAATGTTCACTTTGAGTAAAACTGAAAACATTCAGCACATGGGAATGTGGGATTGTCTGAGGTGGTCCCGGTTCTGACCTGCTCAGCAGCTCAAGGACATTAAAAATGAAAACCTTGACACAGTTCTTACACTTTAACTGACCACTTGAGTTAATGTGTTGGTCTAAGGAAGAAGAAAGCTTGAGTAGAACTATTTTCCATCAATAACTTGATACCTCCTTTTTCACACTTTTATTTTTGTATTTTACTCATTTTTTTTTCTTTTCTTTATTAAAGGAAACTCATAACTTAAGTGCTGTTTTTACATAGAAGCATTAAAACATTCACAGCTCTCTGTAAAAATAACTCTTATTCCTATGTTGGTTGTTCCATATTTGTTATGCAAATACTGAAACGTTATTTTTGGACACTAGCATGGTCTGGAGTGATAAATATGACCTAGGTAGGTAGAATAAATACTATTTTGCTAATTTCCAGAGGCTTGGCCACCGTTCTGGTCTTGAGCGTCTCGGAGAGTGCAGGGCAGTCAAACGCGAGGACCCTCCCTGCCCTGTCAGCGGATTCCGAAGTGCTTTTGTATCACCCGCTCTAGAAACAAAATAGTTACATCTTTAAAAGTTTCGAACACATAGCAAGTTTTCCAAAACATGTAACTGACTCGAAAGTCACTTGCAGTGATACTGTGGCATTTGGGTTCATTTTCGAGCCAACACAATTCGCCCGGAGCTTACTTTCAGACACAAGTGGCAGAATCATGGAATCCCAGAGGAGTTTGGGTTGGAAGGGATTTTAAAATTTAAAAACCATCCAGCTCCACCCTTGCCATGGCAGGGATGCCTCCCACTATCCCAGGTTGCTCCAAGCCCTTTCCAACCTGGCCTTGGACATTTCCAGGGACAACTTCCCTGGTAAATCCATTCCAGGGTCTCACCATCCTGACAGATCAGATTTTCTTCCCAATATCCAATTTAAATCTCCCCTTTTTAGTTGAAGCCATTCTCCTTGTCCTATCCCTTCAGACCCTTGTCCAAAATCCCTTTCCATCTCTCTTGGAGCCCTTTTAGATGCTGAAAGGGAGTGGTTTTTTTTTTGCTTTTAAGTGGAAAAATATGTGTCCTGTAATGACTTTCTACAGAAACCTGCAGCTGGAGAGCACCCAGTACTCACAGCCCCTCAGGAGGAAAAGCCACAGGATGTGCCCAGCTCTTACTTTCAGTCTTTCTCACAGCGAGTGACAGAAAGACAGAATGGTTTTGGTTGAAAGGGACCTTAAAGCCCATCCAGTTCCCCCCTCTCCCCCTCCATGGACTGGGACACCTTCCACAGCCCAGGACAGGTTGAGTGCTGACAGACCAAGCCATGATGGATCCTCCTTCCCCCCTTGTCCCCCTGTACTTCCCTCTCCTTGTCCCACAGCCAGAAAAACCACTTTAGAGTCAAAAACACAGCTCACTGCGCATTGTGGAGGAGCGATGTGGGGCTGAAGGGTGACAACGGACGCGGGAGGGGTTGGCCGGGGCCGTCCTTCGCTGCCAAGCGCCTCAGGGGCCTGAAAGCGAGAAAACATAAA
>NW_005054625.1:270993-284779 GCF_000277835.1 Geospiza fortis
TGTGAGGCTGGTCCGCTCAGAGGGGGGTAGAGGGGGTCGGAGGGTATCAGCTGTGCTGGGGGGGTGGGGGTCCCCATAGAATATTCCCTCAGAGGGGCAGATTGAAGCCCCTCAAGAGGGGATAGAGTGAGCAGTTCCATCGACATCCCATTGGTGGGTGCCTCTCCACTGTGAGGGACAAATGTCCCCAAAAAGCCTTCCCTCAGTGTGGGAGATGAAGCCCCTCAAGACAGGACAGGTGGCCTCAGTTGATACGCCATTGGTGGGACATCTCCACTGTGAGGGGACAAATGTCCCCAATAAACCTTTCCTCTGAGGGACAAATGTCCCTCAAAAACCTTCCCTCAGAGCGGGAGATGAAGCCCCTCAAGAGCAGACAGGTGGGCTCCATTCATACCCCATTGGTGGGACATCTCCAATGTGGGGGACAAATGTCCTCAAAAAATCTTCCCTCTGAGGGAAAAATGTCCCCAAAAACCTTCCCTCTGAGAGACAAATGTCCCCAAAAAACCTTCCCTCAGAGTAGATGATGAAGCCCCTCGAGAAGGAACAGGTGGGCTCCATTGATATCCCATTGGTGGGACATCTCCACTGTGGGGGACAAATGTCCTCAAAAAACCTTCCCTCAGAGTGGGAGATGAAGCCCCTTAAGAGGGGTTGTCATAGGTTCCAGTGGCACCCCACTGTCCCCCAGGCTCAACCCTGGGACACAACAGGCAAGCAGGACCACCCCAGTGTGCCCATGGCCTGAAACAAAAACCCTATTTCCAATAATTTCTGCCTCTTCTGGGGATTCTTGTCACAAAAACCTTCATAACAAAATGTGACAAAAGCCAGGGTGAAATAAAGGATTAACAATCAGCCATTTAGATTGATCCCTAATATTCCAATTACTTTTCCCTGCAGTGAGAGCAGAACTGAAGGAAGAGCAATCTATTGATTTAATTGGAAAGAATGAAGTTTATGGTGACATCAGGCATGAAGGTAAACTTGTTATTTTTTCCTATCTAGATTCAATATTTACTGGAATTTGTAGTTTTAAGCCCAGGATCATTATGTAGCACCAGTACACATGGAACCTTGTATGTGTAGGAACAAGAGAAAGGGGGATGAGGATGGAAATATATTTTGTCCCATAGTGCTGCTGGAAGAACTGATGAAAATTTAATATCAAAGTGAGGGTTTCACTGAAAAATCTGGTGCTTTTTTTATCCCTGTACCACAGTTTGTGTGTGGGACACAAGTGTCTCCCTCTAACAGTCAGCACCAGCCACACTGTGGACAGTTCCAGGATATTAATTAAGAACAAATGGAGATTAATCTTTAATATTACGCTTTGCAAGTCCAAAACTGAAAAACACACTTTAAACACAATTTTCAATTAGGGTTTTTTTGTGTGTGATTTCATTCTTTGTCAGCATTTTACATAATTTACCTGATTCTGTGTTGCAGTGAATGTGTATGTTAAGGTGTTCACAAACAGCCCATTCCTGGTCTGTATGGATTTGGCTCTTTCTCAAGAAAGAATAATAGATCCCATCTATTTGTGGACGGGTCCAGATGGAAGAGTTTTACAAGGTTAGTTCAAACTAAAAATATCATATATTTTTCTTCTTTCTATTCACACCCCCCAGTGGTTTCTTAGCCCTTTGCCAGATATTTCCACAAGTTCTGACATTAAACTCCATTTCCCTTCTCCCTCTAAAAGTTACAAATACTTTTGCTAAAAAGGAAATTTGTAGTAAATCCTAAAAGTCATAAATTTTAGATCGTTCTAGGCTAACACAAACCAGCATCATTATGTACAGGAGCAAGATTTCTTCTTCAAATATTCTAAATACATCAAAAAGTGGACATTTCTGATAATGCAATATTTCTATTTTAGGGCAAAGCTATGTGAATCTGACAGAGACAGGGAAGCTGATGGTGATGGGCTTCATGGTGCCAATGTCTGGTGCCTACACTTGTACTCTCTCCCACAAAGTCATCGAAACCACAACACAGGAAGAAACAGAAATGGTTGAGGCCTATAAATTCATGGTTTATGGTAAGATTGCCAAGTTAGGAGTAAGCACATTGCTGGGTTTGTGAGCTCTGTGTTTATTGCAGGGCTTGATTAAAAAACATCAAAATAATTAAAATTTTATCCCAGAATAGAATTTTTTTTTTTTGCTTATAGACATACATGCACCTTTTCATGATTTTGGAAAAAGTTTAATATTCATGTTCCCAAGGATATATGGCAATAAAATAATCTCTACCCTTAGGTATAGAATTAACTGCAAGAATTCCAGAGTTATCTGAGATCTGCACTCCAGCTCCTTCCACCTCTTGTAACCACTCTTCACCAACATCACTTCCCACCCACAACGTAACAAGCCAAAAAATGCTTGAGAAACACTAACTTTTAAAATAATAATAAAATTACTCCTACACCATAATTGCATAGAATTGGCACCAATCTGTTTCAGACACACAGCTTTGCAGACATGCTGGTTCTGAGCCATTTTACCTCCTTTTTTTTGTTTTTATTATTGGGTACAGAGTCTCCATGAAGTACATAAATTCTTGCATACTTCAAACTAAAATATCTCTTACTCTTGAGTCAGCTCTGTCAAAGACAAACATGTTATGACACAATTATTGACAGTGCTTTATTTATTTATTTACTTTTGAATAAAAGCCCATATTTCAGATACAAAAAACTGATAATCTAAGATTCAATCAATGATTAGACCCCAGACTCACACCCAAGCCATTTCCTCCCAGCCTACAGGGAAGCTGACCATGCCTATCAGGTGTCTGTTCGCTTCAGCACAACGGGTTGCAGGCTGAGAAACAACGACTTGTTCATCAAGATATTAAAAAAAATCCTCAACAGCAGCATCTCCCACCTGACCTGCCACATCACAGGGTCATCCTACAAGTGCCACTCTATCAGGACACCAAAGGACGGCCTCCAGTATGAGCTGTTTGTTAATTTTCTAGGTAACCCATTTCAGTGCTTGTTTGGGAGGGATCGTTTATTGTTATGAGCAACATGTGAGTGCTACAAACAATGTCTGAAAAACAGCAGAGACAAGAGCACCTCCGAAAGTTGTTCCGGGTTTGATTTGGGTTTTTTTGGTTTGGTTGGTTTTTTTTGGTTTTTTGTTTTTTTTTTTTTTTTGGAGTCCCTGTGATTTTTGTTGTTGCCCACAGATGGAGCTAAAACGCAGTTTTTATGTTAAATTTAACGTTCAACTTTTTACAATCCTAGAGAGAGCTGTGGTTACCAAGGTTAGAGAGGATTGTTGGAAGGAGACAGCCCATAATATGCCCTAATGTCACTGTCATATTTAGGTTTTCAGGATTTGATTTTTAGTAAGTCTGGGACCACTCTGGTTTTAGAATCACAGAATTATTTGGGTAGGAAGGGACCTTAAAGCTCATTCAGTTCCCTCCTCTGGCTCAGGCAAGGACACCTTCCACTGGACCAACTGGAAAGTCCCATCCAGCCCAGCCTTGAATTTTTTGCTTGATTCTAGGAAACTGCACAGAGCTAAAGCAAGAGCCTCACTGCTCCCTCATGGCAATACTGAGGTGGTTTCACTTCACAAACAACTTAAATCAGCTGATGCTGCCTTGAGTTAGAGATGGCTTGTCACTGAGAGAAGGAAATTATTCTTTAATTCTCTGACCACATTCACTTCTGCATCTGTTCTCACCACGCACTAAGAGAGACCATCCAACAGGTTATGGAACAGTTTTGTGGATATTTTTCCCTAAACAAAGTAAAGAAACTTTCATGACCCAAAGATTTTTAATTTTACATAAAACTTCAGTCCTTTTAGGACACTGAGGTTGCTATGTGAGACTTTCATTCATTCCATTCTCTCAGCTTAGTGTATTTCCCCTCAATTTTATATTGATTGACATCTGACTCCTACTAAACAGAGGAAGGAACTGGATAAAAACCACAAGGACCTAATCTATCATTTTCCCCCTTTTTCATGGATCTTTTTTCCTCCATCCACAGTCAATCCATTTGCACCAGGATGGGAAGAAGTTTGCCAGGAGTTTCCTTATGACTGTCAAGATGTGACAAACAGGAGAGTCCGACAGGTTCTGTGTCAGTCACCTCATGTCTTCTCTGCCTCTTTAACACCCACCTCTGCCTTAGCTCCTGTAGATATGACTGCTAGTAATCCATCTTTACCCAGGTTTTGTGGGATTAATATTGTAATTGATGATTCATGGATTTAAAATAATTCCATCCAGGAAGAAAAATGGGTTTAGAAGTGGAATTTATACAAATAGCTTAAAAAAAAACCAGTTAAAACATCAGGCTCATTACTTGCTTTGTATTTGCTTCTAATAATAAAGAAGGATAAACATTATTATTTATATTGAGCTTCCAGTCCTCTAAATGAAATTTTTGATTTATGATTTGGTCAATGGAATGCAATTTATAGTAAGTCTACTGTAGCAAATTTCTAAAATCTATTCTCTCTGCCTTCTAAATATTAAATCCTGGGATCAGCTCACATCTTAGGTCTGAATCCAGGCCCCTTGAAGCCAAGGAACATTCCCACCTAAGGTGACAACTCAGTGTGTGAAAATCCAGACTAGAAAATATTTCCTGATATTTTTAAATCAACAAAAATTAACTGACTATGCTTTTATTCTCCCAATATTTTTAAATTTTAGGCAGCAGAGCGAATTGGGAAGTTTTTCCATCAGCTAAAGCACGTTTTGAAGACTGAGTTTCAGGCAGTTCCTACAATACAGTACATGGACAACAGCTTCTCCATGACTCCCATCGACAGCTGTCGACCAGGTTTTGGGAGAAACCACCACACCCACCAGAACTGTGCCAGCTGCTGTGGTAAATATAAAATACATCCTTTTAAATATAGCTCATTGATTTAAATATAGCTGATTAGAGCTGGGCACAGAGCTCTGGGGAGGATGAGGGAAATATTGGGGTCAAAAGCAGGGATATTTTTGTTCATCCTTTGGGAGGATATTCACATTATAGTTATAAAGTAATGATAGGAAATGAGCCAGTGGAGCGTGTCAGTGCATTCACAGGGGTAGTTGGATTTCCAAGCAAAGTAGAAGTAGTGCAGTGGGTTTCTTTCCTTCCAGGTGTCACTGGTGAGTGACAATCCTCAGGATCCAAAGCCCATAAGAAACCATTCCTCTCATGGAAATCCTGCTAGAAAATTCTCTGCTGATTTTTCAAGTTCTTTTGCAGCACCTGCTGCAGGATGTAGAGTTGGGGGGGATTTAGCCAGAGATTCAGGGAGCTCTGGAAAGGTTGGAGCTCCCACAGGGCACTGGGAAGGCTCACAGGGATGTCTGGTGGTCCCCCTAAAATGGGGGGAAAGCGGCTGGAACCCCAACTCTGTTCTCTTCACAGTGGTTTGTGATCCTGGAACTTACAGTCCCAACAATGAGGTGACGTGTCAGACCTGTGCCAGGCCTGAAGCCAGAATGTATGGAGCAAAATCTTGTCATTAAACTGGCAGAGACTGGAAAGCCAAAGAGCAGCTGTGAAAGAATTCTTGGTGTTGTGGTGTTCTTTTCATTTTAGCTGCCAATCCTGGAATCCTCCATTCTCTTTGGAACAAAACATCCTCATTCATACACCCCTAGGTTTTCCGGTGTTCAGGGACCCCTTAGACTGGAAAAAGCACTGCTTAAAACACAGTGTTCATGCAAGGAAAACTAATTAAATGGGAAAAAAAGGAAGTTTGTCACGTGGCTTAGTGCAGAGTCTGTTACTTGGTGGTGACACCAGACACGCCACAGCTTTGTGCTGCTCAGAGAACACAAAGGAGCTGCAAACAATTCCAGGCAGGATGGCAGGTGGCTGTCGTGGAGTTATGTGCCAGACTGGCATATGCCAAAATCTCTGTGAGGAATTTCTAGCAGATATTAACAGAAGTATTTGATCTTTGAGATTTAAAAACATTACGTTCCCCCCTGTTGTTTTTTCCCCCCACATTTCTTTCACTGTTTCTGAAATGTTCCAGCCTGGACATGAGGAGAAAGGAAAATCAGATCTCCAAGACAAAAGAGAGGGCGAGTAACAGATTACACAGCCCAGCATTCAGGAGGATTAAGAACCTAGGTTATGGCTCTCTCCTTGTCCCCAGAATAAAGATGGAATATTCCAGAGGGAAGCAGAGAGTCTGCAGAGCCTCTTCCACGTCCTCCTGCTGCACCAAAGCCTCGTGCAGGGCCCGGCTGGCCCCAGGTGCTGCAGGAACAGCCGATCCTCTTACACCAGCTGTGAATTCCTGACCAGTTCACCGGATGATACAAATTGCCAAAGCACTGAGCTAATGGGAACGTTTTCTTCCCAGAGAAACCTCACCCCAAGCTGCTTTGGAAGGTTAGCTGCTGGATCTGCAGTGATCCATCACCCTGCTCACAGAGTGAGTAAAGATTATTTGAGCACTATCAAGAAATTCATGTGGAATTCCAACTGTTCCCCAGCCCCAGCTGAGCCTCAGCTCCTGGAACATTGGCTTTCAGAGCTTCTTTCCAAGCTGTTCCCTGTGGGAGTTCTTCCCTTCCAGACTCACTTTATTGAGGGACATCAGAGAACTCAGTTTCTTGAAAGCAGTGCCTAGCTTCCCTCCTTTTTTCACAATGCAAAACTAACTCAAGCAGAAGAAGCACCTCCCACTCAACAGCCCCAACTTCTTACAACATCTCGAAATTCCTTGGTGAGTATTCATCCAAAAATCGACCCGATTCAACCCAGTTTAACTTATCCATAGTGACAGGAACACAGCAGGAGACAGCACGGGCACAGACCCCGCTCCGAGCTTTTCAGAGTCATTACTTATTAAATACTAAGGAATAAAGTGTGCTGTAATGAGCATTTCCACTGCCCTTGGGCTGATTATCCTGGCTGCCAACTGGACACTGTGCACAGCTCAGGCTGAGACAGATGAAGCAGCCGGGCTCAGCGGTGCTGCCTGCTTCTCTTGGCCTATTTCAGCAGGAGGAAATGCCACATGCATCAATTATGAGGGGAAAAAAAGTGTAAGTACCTACAAAGTGCCATGGAGAGTCACAAATGAACTGTACTTCCTCCTGAAAGCTCTTACAGCACCTTCACTTCTTCAGTGGGCATCAAACTGAGTGGGAAAATTTAAGTTGGATACACAGAGGAAATCCTTCCCTGTAGGGGTGGTGAGACCTTGGCACAGGGTGCCCAGAGGAGCAGTGGCTGCTCCTGGATCCCTGGAAGTGTCCAAGGCCAGGCTGGGCAGAGCTTGGAGCAACCTGGGACAGTGGAAGTTGTCCCTGCCCTGACAGGGGGTGCAGTTGATGAGTTTTAATATCCCTTCCAACCCAAACCATCATGGAATTCTATGATTCTAAAAGCAGAAAAAAATAGCTCAAATATTTAAGCATCACATTGCAAAGGAGTTTATGTCAGCAATTCTGTGGAGACTCATAAAAACCTGACAGGAAGTGGCTTCTCTCTGACCTTTCCTGTGTGAAAGTCCTCTGCATCCAGCTGGAGCTGGGTGCCTGGGGCAGCAGCTGAGCCTTCCGTGGCTGACACCATCCCTCACACCTCTCTCTTCCCTGTCACATCTCAGGATATACAAATCCCTGTGAGCAGCTCTCACCTCAACTCTTCCCATCCCTCTTTACCTCCCACAGCTGCAACAGCTCTGCAAGATCTTTCCTCACTGCTTTAAACCCTCAAATCCTCTTCTTCTGCTTGGCTCTGGCTTTACAGGAGGAATCACAGAAAACTGGGCTGTGCCAAATGCTGTGGGTGAGGTGGGGCAACTCCATCACCCCTGTGAGGCTCAGCCCTTTGAACCCCCACTTAAACCTGCCCTGGTCCCACAGCTCCAACCAACCTCACTCTGTGCCAAGGACCATCACAACACCTTGAGAACACTAAGGAGTCCTCACAAAAAATAAATTCAGAACTTCAAACTTCCTGTCCTCTTCTCCACACAGACCTCCTGGATCTCAGCACGTACTGACAGCACATGAGAGCTTTGAAACATCCACAAATGGCAAAAATAACAGGAATAATCTGCCAGCTGGAAACTGCAGCCCATTGTTTTCCCATCAGAGCTGCCTGGAACAACCCACTTGAGAAACACTTAAGGAACACGTGTTCAAACATCCACTGCAGAGCTGCAGGCAGTGATGGGACTCATCCATCGGGTGACAGTGACACTTTGGCTCCAGTGGGAAAGTTCTCTTGTAACTCCCTGCAGCAGCTTCATTAACCCACAAATTACTCTAAATTTAAGGCAAGAGGAGTTAAAGGAGCCACAGAGCTGCCCAGGATACAACTCATGGCCCCTGCTCACAGGTGAAAAGGAGAGGGGCTGTGGGAAGCAGGTAGGACACAGGCACATCCCAGGTACTCCTCACACCTGGCATGGATGTGGTGCATCCCTGGCTAATCCATTCCCCAGGAATTCCCTCAAAGACACAACCAGGAGCCATTTTGGTGAAAGATGCTTGAAAACAAAGCTTGACCAAGAGTCGAGGATGTTCCAAGAGTGCCCAGGTGCCACAGACACAGGTCCCTGGTGCTTCCACAGGAGGATGAAGCTGAGCCCCAGACCATAGATGCTGATGGTCCTGGCTCTTCTAAGACAGGAAAAGTACCTGGAAATACAACATTTCCCTATGAGAGTGAAAACTTTGAGGGTGACACAATTTTATTAATTGGTACGACTTCATCCTGAAAGAGCAGCTGTTGGAAAATGATCCCTGGACTCAGCCATGCCTGCCTTGGACGAGTGATGAGAAGGAAAATCACCAGGGAGTCTGGAGGGGAGTGTGTGGCTGGCTGAAACGCTGAGCTCTCAACCACAGGCACAGGAAGTGCTATTGTGATTTTTAGCTCTGCTTCATTTTCCTACCCACTGAAATTAAATTTTCTCCTGCCCGTGCCCAGTGACCACACGATGTGCCCAGCAGCCTTCCTAGAACCACTGGCATCATTGGATTAATGAGTCCTGTGCAGGCAGTGAACAAGGATGATTCATTATTGGCAGCAATGCAGCTGTACATGGATTTTTTGGGGGCTGAAAGAAATAAATAAGGTCCCTGAGTGAAAGGCGGGTGATGAAGTGTAGCCTGGCTTTAATCCCAGTGTAATTGCTGCCATCACTCCTAATTATTGGTAAATATTTTTCTAATTGTGGAAATTAAACAGTTAGACATCCTTCCTTCCCTCTTGGAAATCTAATCAGTTCAAAGTTCAAGATGCAGTCTGGGAACACGCTCCACTTGTAGGCAGGGGAAAACAAGGTTTCTCCCAAAACTTCCTCCCAAAACTTTCTCCCAAAGCCCTCCCTGCCACCAGCCCTGCTGCTGGGAGCACAAACCCACCATCCCCTGGTACATCCTGGGGGTTTCCTGGGGACACTCCTCCATCCCTGTGATCCCAAGGGATTCCAGGGCCAGGCAGGCAAAGAGTCATCCCTGCCAAGAGGATTCAGGTCACAGATCCTGCCCCAGTGACACGTTTTCCTCCATCCTGGAGAGGAGAGCAGGCCGGGCAGGCAGAACTCCTTGGAAGTTAATAACGGAGATTTACCGACGTGCTGGAACACACAGAAGGAGGTCACGCTGTTAATTCTCCTGCTGCTGATCCCTGTGGATAAATCTACATCAGGAAACGAATTACCCAGAGAGGGGTATTAAAAGGGATGATTCTAATTATTTTCTGAAGGAGAAGTGCTGCCTTTAATGCTGAGCCCCTCGTGCCCACCGTGCCGAGTGCCAGCTCCCACTCTCAGCAGGGTCTAGCCCCACAGCACCCCGCAACTGGAAAGAATGGGGTGAGAAAAATCCCTCCTTGAGATTGAAGGCATCTGGCAGGCTGTGTCCTCTGCTCCCAACACCCCAGGCTGGCCACAGCATCCCCAGGAAATATCCCCATAAAGTCATTTTTCTGTTCCTCTCCATTCCCTGTCACACCTGATTAAATATCTGACAGTACTGAGAGCCTAAATCCAGCACAATTCCATCCCACCCAAGTTACCTTCCCAAATCTTACTGCAGATTTTTGTTAGACTCCTTGTGTATTTTATCCCCCTGTACACCCACACAGGCCAGTGGCTGTTCCACATCCAGACAAACCCCTGGAATCCACTTCCTTTCCCCCGTGCTCATCAGTAATGACTGTAATGAGCCTGATGGTTTCCATCCAAGCAATTCCAGAGACAGGATCCAGAGCAGGGCTGACCCCGGGGGACTCAGCATCATCCAGCTCCATGGGAGGGGACACCTGCAGGACTCCAGGGAGCCACGGGCAGGGTGGCAGCTGGGGGCACGTGTCCTGCGTGTCCCCCAGCCCTCCCCAGCTGCTCCGGGAGCCGCGGGAGGAGGATCCCCAGGGAGTGACCGGAGCGGGGACGGCAGCCATCTGCTCCAGAGCCCGGGGTCTGCGTCTGGAGACAGCCGAGTGACAAACAAGGTTAATGTCCCACGAGCGGGAACTGTCACTCTGCGTTAAGGCCCGGCTTTCACCTTCCATGGCACAAGACTCCAGCACGGATCAGGCGGGGAGAGGCGCCGGCAAACCGGGACGGGGCCGTGACCGGAGAGGCCTCTTGTGGGGACCGGTGGGACCGTGGTGTTGGAAGGGTTTGTCCCTCCCGGCCGTCAGGATCCTGACGGGTACCCCGCGATCGGCACGGCAGGGCAGGGGGCACCGTGCCAGCGACCTGAGCCGAGCCGCGGCTGTTCATTATTGAAGGCTGGGGCAGGGTTACCGGAGGGACGGGTGTCCTGTTTCTGCAAGCGCCACCGCCTGTCGCGGGCACCTCCGTCCTTCCTTTGCAGCCACAACGTCACCAGAGCCCGGTGACCACAGACCCACAGACACACACACCAGCACACGCCGGCCACTGGCTCCAAAGTAAAAGCCAACTTTATTGTCGTATAAAGTAAGAACTAAAATGTCCCTTAACCCAAAACAGACGGGTCGGGTGGTCCCGGCACAAGCGGTGGCCTGGGGGGAGCAGCCTGGGGGGTTCGGTCGGGTCCCCCCCAGCCCCTTTTCTCCTCAGCCGGTTGTAGAGAGGGGAGGAGCTGCCGTGGGGCTGTGGGGACGCCCGGATGGGAGCTGGGGCTGATGTGTTTGTGCGTTGCAGAGCTCCTGCTCTGTGCTGGAATCAGGCACTTGTGGAAGGGCGTGGGCCCTGCTCCTGCTCCCACCAGCACCGGCGCATGAGGGCACAGGCAGCGGCTGGAGCTGCCCACACCAGGGGCTGAGGCTGGGCCTGGCCACAAGGCAGCTCTGGCCCAGTACAGAGGAGGTTCCAGCAGCTTTGGTTGGTGCTCTTGGTGAGTTAAGGCAATTTAGCATTTGTTGGTTTAAAAAAAGGCCAAAACCAGCAAAACCAGATGTCCCAGAGGCCAGACAGGCAGGTGGAAGAGCCTGGGGCTGCTCTGGTTTTGCTCTGAGTTGCCACTTGGACCCTGCATGCCCAAAAGTGGGCACTGACCCCTGTCTGTGCCAGCCCTGTGCTCAGCATCACCTCCACCACTGCCCCCAGGAACCTGCAGCCCAATACTGGCAGTGTCAAGAAGGGACTTTGGGATATTTTAGGGGAGATTCAGGCTCCTGACAGCAGTGCAGGGGTGGGGAGAGGACGGAGGAGCCATGGCAGCTCCCTCCATCCTGCTTCCCATCACAGTGACCGGTCAGCAGCTTGTGAGGTGGGAGCTCCCCTCCGGCAGCGACACGAGCAGATGGCCAAGGGTGCTGCCAACACCCTCCCAGGTGGTCCCCGAGAGCACCGAGGGGAACCCCACTCACCTAACATCCCAGCAGGGCTGGACCCACTGCCAGGACCCCCAGCTGCCCCTCCATCAGCACCCACATCCCTTGGCAGCCCCAAAGGGCTCTGCCGCAGGGCGCTCATTCCCCATTTTGTTCTCGTTCCCCACGCTCTGAGGGGAAAGGTCCTGGGTTTGCCCATCAGTGACCCCATGTCCGAGTAGGGACACCCATACCCCTCGCCCCACCTGGCCTGAGCGCCGAGAAAGGGGCAGGGAGATGAAACGGAAGATGGGGCGGCACCAATCGGTGTGTCCCCACCCCCTGCTCCACCTCTTGGTCCCGCTGGCTGCAGTGGGAGCCGTGACCCTCCAGGGCCAGTGACCTGGCAGGACACTGGCCTTGCACCCGTACTGCTCCTCCCCAGTGCCCTCCCAGCAGGGATCCAGGCCCAGGCTGCCCTGGGCTGCCGTACCATCCCTTGGGCAGCCAAGGGGGAGCCAGGGAGAGATGAAAACACCGATTCCATAATGCCCCAAGGGATCTCTGCAAAGGAAATATAAAAAGTTTTAGATGAAGTCCAAATGTCCAGGTCGGTCAGAGCAATGACCACATGCCAGGAGGATGCTCTGGGTTGCTCCAGTCCTCCATAACTTGGGAGGATGCTGCAGATCCTCCATGTTCATGTCTGATATCCATCCCTGACCTCAGCCACCAGAGCCAGGGATTCATCAGCCATGTCTGCTGCTTCCAGGAGAACAGAACAAATCCATGAGTATCTCTGTGGGATACCAGTGCCTGGTGCCAGCCCCTGGAGCGGCTGGTGCCCAGCTCCACACATCCCCATGTCCTGCAGGATGCTGTGCTCACACCACAGTGCTGATGGTGGACGACTCCTCCGATCGCCGCTGTTTGCTGGGCAGTGACTTGAGATACTCCAGGTGCCGCCGGGCGTCCTCCTGGTTCTGCCTGACGTAATAAACCAGGTAGGAAATCACCATGGCGAACCAGCCGAACATGGTGACCAGCATGGCGATGTCTGTGGTCTTCTTGTACACGTTGCAGAGATCTGTGTCTGCAGTGACCTGCAGGAAAGCCTTGCCCACGTGCTCCTCCTGCGTGGAGGTGTCGCACACGATGCCCCCCGAGGATTCAGCCACCAGCTCCACGGCACGGATCAGCTCCTGCAGCCGACAGTCACACAGCCACGGGTTGTTGGACAGGTTCACCTTGGCTTTTAGGTTGCTAAAGGCATCTTTGCTGACCGACACCAGCCTGTTGGAAGACAAGTCCAGGGAGTGCAGGTGCTCTGCCAGGCCCTGGAAAGCCCCAGTTTCAATTCTGGCGATGGCATTGTGGGACAGATCCAGCTCCAGCAGGAGCGGCAGGTCCCGGAAGGCATCGCGAGGCAGGAAAGGGATTTGGTTGAAGTCCAGGTAGAGTTTGTTGGTGTCATTGGGGATGTCCCTGGGGACCTCGGTCAGCTGAGCGTTGCTGCAGCGAAAGGTCTTCAGCCCCTCCTCTTCTGAGGGGTAACAGCCCTTGGGGAAGGCAGCGGCTGGGTGGAGGCAGGAGCCCAGGAGGAGGAGGAGGAGGAGGAAGAGGCTCTGTAGGAGCAGTCCCATGGTGATGGGCCGGAGGAGAACCCCCTGTGCTGCAGTCATGGTGCTGCACTGCCTTCCTCACACCCACAGTGCTTCAGCTGGACTTGGCACATCTGAGACAGGGACAACAAGGGGACAGTGTCAGGCTGGGGGAGACAGGGGCAGAACTGTCACTGTGCTGGCTGTGAGTGCCATATCTGACCATAGTCATGAAGCAGGGACAAGGATGGGGACCAGGACAGCTGTCATGGCTCACACTTTCCCCCATGCCCGGCCATCACCTCGCTCTAGGCTCCTGCGTGCAGGATCAGGCCCCAGGGGCTGGGCACGTCTCCTGCGCCGGCAGCTGGGTTGTAACAACCGGAGGCGCTCGGGCTGAGCCAGAGGCGGGGTGAGCTCCCGCCCTGCC
>NW_005054625.1:285144-286028 GCF_000277835.1 Geospiza fortis
CCGGCCGGCGCCCCCACCCCCTCCCTGCGCCGGCCGTGGCAGAGCAGTTCTGGGGACAGGATCCAGGTGCTCTCCCACCATCCCAAAATCGAAGCCACTGGCACTAACAGGCACCTGTGTCAGCCGGTCGGGCAGAGCTCAGTGCTGCTGCGGGAGCCCCGAGCTATTCCACCAGCAAAGCTGCCTCTGGTCCCTCTGCTCCCCGGAGCACCCCAACACCGGCAAACCCGCCTCGGGGTGCTGGCCGGGGCTCCTCGGTGTGCTGCAGAGGCGGCCACCAGAGGGTGGTCCCCAAGCACAGGCAGGAGAGCTCCCGAGTGCTGGGCACTGTCACACAGCCCTGCCACGCCGACACACCCCAAGGTCACACCTGTGCAGAGCTCAGCCTGCGCTGCCGGAGCCCCGCGATCCAGGAGGGTTCTGAGAGGGAACCAGAGCTCAGGGCACCCCAAGGGCTCCGGGGTCCCGGTGCCCACACTGCACCAGCCCCCCAGGTCTGCCAGAGGTAACCTGGGACAAACACATCCCTTGGTACCCTCTTCCCGCTGCCCAGGAAACCACCGGCATGAGCCGGGACCCGGTGTCCCGAGAGGGGGCTGCTTCATCCACGGAACCGGGACGCCCCTGCGGGTGGGACGCGGACCAGAAACGGCAGCGACGACAGCGAGCCAGCCCTTGCCCCACCGCGGGGTTCCCAGCCCGCAACAGGGCGCGGGATCCCCAGCCCGAACCAGCGCCAGGAGATGCTGTTGAGGAGCCGGGGGCAATGCGGACGTCAGGATTCTCCGTGAGCCCGGGGATGCCCGGGGATCCCCCCAGCCCCGCTTGGCACCGGGGGCGTCGCAGGCGAGGGAAGCCCCGGTGCTTCCCCGGGGGAAGCTCCG
>NW_005054625.1:288131-288356 GCF_000277835.1 Geospiza fortis
ACCGCGAGCGGCGGCTGCTGCATCACGGAGAGCGATGAATATTTATGGGCGTTTAAAAATAGCTGCTGCATTGTGCTTCCCCCTCACGTGCGGAGCCAGCGGGGTGCGGGGAAGCTGCTAAATTAGATGTCACCGTGCAGAGAGCTGCTCACTCAGGCAGGAGCAGGATAAAAATAGAGCCTGCTGTGCGTGCGTGGATCTCCTACAAAGCAGGACCCGGTCCCG
>NW_005054625.1:288399-289307 GCF_000277835.1 Geospiza fortis
GCCACCGCAGAGGAGCCGGGCGGGGACAACGCGGTTCTAGCGGCGGCAATCAGCGGCCTTTCATCTGCTTTACCCCGCATCTGCCTCTCTCCGTGCCCAAAGCCCTCTGGAGGCAGACATTGCTGAGCTCTGGCTCCGGCAAGTGACCCCGTGCCCTGCCAGCAGCACGGTGCCAGCATGTGACACCCGGGCGGCCCTGGCAGCCCGCGGGGACTCCGCGCTCTCGCCGTGCCCTGCCAGGATGGATGCAGACAGGGTCAGGACACACAGCTCAGGAGGCACAGGGGCACTTGTGACTCCACCTGGGCCAACACCAAAACCCAGCGTGGGCTGTGCCGGGCAAAGTGGCTGTGCCAGCTCGGGGGGCACAGAGTGGCACCGGCAGAGCCGCGGGCTGCCGGGTGCACCTCGCTCGGGCCCCGCACACTGCCAGGGGCTCCGGGCAGGGGGTTCGCAGCCCAAAGCGGCGCCGGCGCTGCCCCTCCGCTGCTGGAAGAGCCGGCAGCAGGCACTCACAGAGCCCTGCACAGATGGCTGCGGCACCCGTGGGCCGTGCCAGCCCCACGCGATGAGCTTTGATGGTTGTGCAAACAAAAGTGGAGCCAGATGGTCTCCCCGGCGCTTCAGCGCTGGAATCCTGCGCTCGGTCCCAGCCCCGACCTTGGCTGGGTGTCCTGCAGCGCTGCCGGCCTGCCCGGGCTGTCTGCACAATGCTGCCGCTGGGATTTTTATGCTATCACGGAATCAGAGTAGTTTGGGTGGGAAGGGACTTTAAAAACCACCCAGTCCCATCCCATGCCATGGGTAGGGACACATTCCAGTATCCCAGATCGCTCCAAGCCCTGTCCAACCTTGCCTCGCACACCTCCCGGGATGGGGCAGCCGCAGGCCCCGCTGGGAGCCGCCCC
>NW_005054625.1:289766-305739 GCF_000277835.1 Geospiza fortis
GTTAGGTAGTGCGGGTCCCCGCTGTGGGGTCGCGCTGTGCAGAGCCCGGCCGGGAACGGGTCCTGCCCCGGCCTCCCGGGGCTCCGTCCCGTCCCGGGAAAACGGGGAGGAAAGTGGGGTCTGAGCCCGGAGGAGCCCAACCTCGGCCTTCTCTTGGTGTCCAAGATCTCCCGTTAAATCCACCAGGAAAGGCCGAGGGGGCAGGATCCCCGTCCTCAGCCGGGGCGGCTCACGCGTGTCCTCGTCCCCCTGTTCCTCGTGTCCCCTCCGGGCCTCCGGCAGCTCCGGGTCCCCCGACGAGGAACCGGGCAGCGCTGGGGCTCTGACACGTCCAACACGGCCCCGGGCTGGAGGGACACGGAACGCTGTGTTCCCAGTGTCACCTCTCACCCAGCACAGCCCATTTCACCAGCGTCCCCCATGTCCTCTGTGCTCTGGTTCATCCGTTGCCAGCGGCACAGAAGGGTTTAAAGGATTTGTTTGGGAGGTGGCAGCTGTTGCTGCTAGAGATTGGGATCTGTGATCCTGGGATCATCGGCACCTGCAGTCTGGGAACACTCAAGATCAAGATAAGCACCCGAGGCCTCCTTCACTCCCCAGCCCAGTGAAGATCCTGCAGCAGGGTGCCAGGATCGGAGCGTGATCCTGAAATCCCTGGGGAGAGGTGACAGCACTGCCAAATCATAGGAGCATTGATTTAGGATGAAAAAGGCCTTTGGGATCATCAAGTCCAAGTGTTAAGCAAGGGAACAGGAACAGATGTTGGTCACACTCCTCTGGGGACAAAGGTGAGGCAGGAGCTGCCCCTGCACAGGGAGCAGGACAGGCAGGATGAGGCAGAGGGAGGGCTCAGCTCCACCGCCTCGTTGTGCCCTTTGCCACTGGCCACAGCTCCGACTTTTCCCCTCCTTGGATGGCCACTGTCCAATGTCAGCACAGCCCTGACCTTCACCCTCAGCCTGGTGCAACATTCAGGCTTTTCTGTTCCAAAAAAAAGTGGGAAAGCAGAGCCTGGCAGCAGCTGCTCTGGGAAAGGGGGGTGGAGTCCTTCCCATGGTGGACTGTGTCTTGTTGTCCTGCAGGTGAACAAATCCTGGTGTGGGATTAGAGATCAAACATGGGATGTGGGATGGGGGTAGGGACAGAGCTCCGGGAGCTCATGTGCTCTCAGCCAAGCTTGTGCAATCCAAAATTTGGGAGAGCTGGGCCAAGGGCTGCAGAGCCCAGAGCAGAGCTGGTGAAATCTTTAAGGTGGGGAAGGACAGAGTTGGAGATGTGGAATCACCCTCATTGCAGCAGTGAGTGCTTGGTGTGTCTGCATGTCCTGCAAGAATGAATTAACCAACCTCTTGTATGTTCCAGCATCCCACCCTCTAATCCTTAATTTCACAAGGAAGGGGAACTGAGGCACAGGAAGGAGAATTGCTTCACATACAGCTCCCAAGTTGGGCCCTTTCCCAGCCAGTTGTGGGTCTGCAACTGGCCTCATTTGCAGAGGAGACCAAATCCAAGCTGCTCCTTAGTTTTTGGAAGTTATGGTTGGAAATTCCACAGCACCAGCCATGTGCACCTCTGGCTGCAGGGAGCTTCCACAGGAAAGACCCCTGGAGAGAAGGTTTTTAACTGTTGATGAAAGTAGATTTTAAGGTCGCCAGTGAGAGCACGGCTCCGTTTCTGTGGGCAGTCCCTTCCCAATCCCTCTTCCTACCCCTCTGTTGCTCCCATCCCCAGCCATGTGGTTCCTCCTGCTGCACAGCTGGAATCCCACAGACACAGCTCTCTGTGGAGCATCCAACTGTTCCTCGCTCCTGTCTCCTGCATCCTCCAGACTAAACAAACCCGTTTCCTTCCAGCTGTCCTTGCAGGTCATGTTTTTCCTATACCTCTGCTCATTTTCTCCAGCTCCTCCCAGGACTGGACAGTGTTCACCCAACATCCAGGAGATCTATTTCCTATGTCTGGCACTTAGCACTCCTGTTTACACATTCCATAGGGTGTTTTTCTTTTTGTTGTTGTAACAATCTGACTCTTTTTGATTCATTTATCCTTTGCCCCAACTTTCTGAGAGCCTCTGGGAATTGCAGCAGGTTTAGGACAGAGCTGCTCTCTCTGCCAGGCGTGAAGTGCTGAACTCTGGCCCTCAGTCCTGTTTCCAAATCAAACTTTGGGCTTTTCTCTGGAATATCCATAAGTTGGTGACCTGGGAGGTGAGCAACAAGGGAGTGATCACCCCACAGACCTGCAGCCACTCTCCTGGAAACAAAATCCTCCTCCAGGTATGAGCCCCCTGACACAGTGAGGTGAGGATCTGCAGCAACAGCTGCCTGTGTGCATGGAAGAGGTTTGGGAGTTACTTGGAGCGTTCCAAGAGCTGTGGAGTGGAGCTGGCTGTGAGTCCCAGCCCTGGGCAGGAGTGGAGATGGTGCCAGCTCCTGAGACAAGGCAGGCCCAGCACTCCATGAGGGAGCTGGGAACAGCTGGCAGTGAGGAAAGTGTGATGTTGGATCTGGCTCAGGCTTGCCTCTGGAGAGCTGGAGGGAACAGCAGCACAGCTTCCAGCTGTGGGAAGCAACAGCAAAGCCACAACGCCAGGCATCAGGAAACAGCCTTCACTGTGGGGTGCTGCAGCCAAGGAGGATGAACTGGATCATCTCATCAAGCTCCTCTTCCTTGAGACACAAAGATGATTTTACATTTCCCTGATGTTGGTGTGAAGACATTCAGCTTTACAGTGGGTTTAGTTTGTGCTGTTTTCTGTAATCCTTGGATACCAGTGAGCCAAGAGCTCTCCTGCTGCCACTGGCACTGTGTCAGTCCAGAAAGCCACTTGATACCTTCACTGTCTCAGAGGCACCACTCCAAGGACTTGATCTGACAGGCTGATACTCTCTTGCTTCCTCTCCCTCCTGGCACTGTCCAGAAAACCATCTTTGTGCTCCTCCTACATGGCAGTTGTTCCTTCCAGGTAGGGGAAGGGCTAACTCCTCCCCAGCTCTTCCTCCTGAAACATCCTCCCAAGGCACTTTGTGCTGTTATCTCTCCCTTTTTACGTTCCTCAGGAAGAATCTCATTCCTTCCCTGGGGGGGAATTTCTTTTTGTTCCTCTTTTTTTCCCTCTGTAAGTCTTAAATCTGAAGGCAAAAAACAAGAGCCAGAGTAGGAGACCAGCAAACCTCCCAAGCCGTGCAGAACCGTGTTAATTTAGTTAAATTAATTAGGAGATCTGTTGATACAGAGCCTTTCCTCTGCAAATGCTCTGGTCCCTTCCCAAGTTTAAGTCATGCTGACTCCATAAACATGCAGGAAGCTTCCTGTGCTGTGTGTTTCCCTGATTAACACTGTGATGAGGATTTACAAGTGCTTAAAAGTATTGGTTTGAGTTTTGTCAGGCAATCGTGGGATTGAACCTCAACACCTTAGCTCCAGGAAAACATTTCAAATCACAAGAAGCTTCTGTCACAGACAAGCTTCCCACACATAATTCCCAAATCTCAACCACTCCCGGAGTTAGCGACGTCAGCTCTAAGAATGGCAATACCGAGGGGCAGAGGAGGGAACTGACTGGGGATTTTTATAGCAAACAGCAGATTTGGGGTTTGCTTGACAACCAGCCTGTGCTCAGCCCCACTGAGCAGTTTGGATCCGGGCTCTGACCTCAGTGTTTGTGTTCCAGGGGCTCCTGCCAGCCAGGAGAGGCAGGATGAACGTGGGAACGGCGCACAGCGAGGTGAACCCCAACACCCGGGTGATGAACAGCCGCGGCATCTGGCTGTCCTACGTGCTGGGCATCGGGCTGCTGCACGTCGTGCTCCTCAGCATCCCCTTCTTCAGCGTCCCCGTGGTCTGGACCCTCACCAACATCATCCACAACCTGGTAAGGGAGCGGCATGGGGAACCTTGGCACAGCTGTTCCTCTGAGCAATCTGCTGAGATTCCTGTTGAAACAATTCCTTTGTGTTTCCAAAGATGCCAGGTGAGTTGCTCAACCTCCACCCTCGGCCTGTACTGGTGCCTCTGGGTCATGGATTTAAATCCAGCCCAGGTACAGGTGAAGCAGCAACACCTGGTGAGGCTGCTCAGAGGGGACGTGGATTCATTTCCTGTAGGGCAAATCCTTCGTTGTGTCCCCTTCCCAAAGGAATCTGTGACAGACCCCATCACTGGGGTTGGTAAAACCTGAATTGGCCTCGTGAGAGTTAAGAAAAAACAAGATTAACCCCCTGATTTTGTTCTGCCTAAAGTAAAAGATTAGTCCAGGAACTGATTCTTCTCTCTGAAGATCAAGTCACCACATAGGTCCCCTTGGGCACAGGGGACAAAAAATTTCTGGGATGGAGCAGCTGATTGTGTATCTTTTATTTTAAATAGTATCTCAGCCTGGCAATATTCCAGAGATAAAAATTACAGGGATTGAGGACCCTCATGATAAGTTATTACTAGCAGGGGACAAAAACCTCCACAAACGCCCAAACTGGAGCTGCTCAGGAGATAAAAACCTCCACAAACCCTCAAACTGGAGCTGCTTAGGAGATAAAAACAACCACAAATCCCCAAACAGGAACTGCTCAGCACTCAGCTCATGAGCTGCTGGCTTCTCACCCATCTTCCCTGGCAGCTTTAGCTTCTGGGGACAAAAAAGAATTTAAAGGCCAGGAGTGGCTGTACTTGGGAGCTGTAGTGTAGCCAGAATGTTTGTCTGTGACTTGTGTTCCCCTGGTAATCAGGGGGTGACAGACCTTCTCCCAGACATTTTCAGGGAGCCTTCAGGCAGCAGGCAGGCGCTAATCTCCCGATCGCAGAGATCCCAGGGCTGTAATCTTGCCACCGCCTCCTTGGCTCACACCCAGGAGCCGAGCGAGAGTTCTGACGTGGCTCAGCAGAGCTGGCCAGGCCTTTCCCAACTCTCCTTTCCCCGCTTCCCTGACCGCTCCGGCTTTTCCAGCAGCGCCACATCCCTCTAGTGGAACAGCGCGGGGGTGCAAGTGCCCAGATCCCCGGCCCTGGATCTGGGGTTTTTGGGGTCCCCTGTGCCTCACTCTGTGCGTCCTGCAGAGCATGTACATCTTCCTGCACACCGTGAAGGGAACCCCCTTTGAGACCCCGGACCAGGGCAAGGCCAGGCTGCTCACGCACTGGGAGCAGATGGATTATGGAGTCCAGTTCACCGCATCCCGCAAGTTCCTCACCATCATGCCCATTGTCCTGTGAGTATTCTGGGCTGGCTGAGCCACCTCGTGTCCCAGCACCCATCAGTGTTCTGTCCTGGGAGACAGAATGGAATGCCACAGCTCAGTTTGCCTCTCCCTCTGTTCCTACCCTCCCTCTCCAGGTATTTTCTAACCAGTTTTTACACCAAGTACGACCGGGTACACTTCATCATCAACACCATCTCCCTCATGAGCGTCCTGATCCCCAAACTGCCTCAGTTCCACGGAGTGAGGATCTTTGGCATCAACAAGTACTGAGCGGCGTGGCCGGAGCGGATGGAGGAGGAGCAGGGCTGAGGGGGGATTCCTCTCTCCAGCCCCATTTCCTCCCCCCACACAGACTGGGATGTGGTTTGGCTGTTTGAAAGCAGATCCCAACAGACACATTCCGCATGCTGGATCCTCGTGCCCAATAAATCCAAACCAGCTCCAGAGTAGAGTTTAGTGCGGAGCAGGACGTGCGACGCCGGATTTCTCTTCTCCCAGGGTCATCAATAGATGCAAAACCACTGAGACTTTGAGGTACAACAAGGATGAATTCTGGGAAGAGTCTCATCTATTCCAGACATGGAATGATGAGGATAGGGATGAGGGGAAAAGCTTTTAGTGCTGGTACTATTGCTGTGGTAAATGCACTTTAAAATACATTTCCCTTCCTCAAGCTGGGTGCTTTGAGCAGAACCTGAGGGAAATCCAAAGGGATACAGCCAGACTTTCCCAGGACTGGATTGTTTTGGGGTCTGATTTCCAGTTTTAGGTGGGAAGCGGGAGGGGGAAGTGAACAACAGATTTTTATTTTGCAATCGTTGACGCCACTGAGAAGGGAAATTCTTTTCCTAAAAACAGCACAGGAAGAAGTGACCTGCAGTTTGACAAAGCTTTTGATTTCCTACATCACCATCCATGTGGTCCAGGGAAAGGTGGATAGATCCAAAATCATGCTTGTTACTTTCAGTTTATACCCAAGTCTGCCCAGGTAACTCCTCTCCCCACCCCAAACTACTGTTTTTAAGTGCACAGGAGCTCAGTGGGCATTTGGATCAAGGGCTGAGGGCAGGTGATTTAATGACTGACACCAAATGCCATGGAGCTCCTTGGAACATGGACACGGACAGGTGTGGGAGAGGCAGACAGTGGGCAGGTACAGGAGGAGGGCTCATTGCTCTAATCAAGCAGGCAGCCATCCTTGACTTGGAATTTTTCTCCTCACTTCAGCTCCTTGGTTGCTTAAGTGCATGTGACTGGGATTTGCCAGTTCTCCATGGACTCAAGGGTTGGATTTCTGGCTTACCTGGAAACCTGTCCCTCAGCTCCATGCCCAAGGGCTGTGTGAGCAGCAGCACCAGCAGCAGATGAACTGACCAGCAAAGGAGTCGATTTGTCACTGATAGTAGATCCTGTCACAGAGGAACAAAATCAAGCCTTTTTCCTGTAAAAATTACCACCTAAATAAAGCAGGCTTAGGTTTCCTGGCTGAGACAGCTTTTACTGTTTTACTGAAAATCAGAATGACCTGATTTCCCTTTGGGTTGTGTCCCAGATGGAATGGGTTTTCCCTCACTCTTCCCCTATAACCCCATGAAAACCTATATTTTTGTTGTCTTAGTGCTTATATTGTCTCACCTTTTTTGACAATGGTATAAATCTTTTAAATCTGCTTTTTTTTGTCCTTGCAGTAGCAAATCCAGCTTTAGAGGCCGTGGGGGAGAATGTTGAGGTTTTGGATGGTCTGAGCATAGGACATTGAAGGGGGAGTTTTTAGATCTGTTACTACTCCATGCATGATTTTAGACAAGTTGCTTCACTTCTCTCTCAGACTTCTTTGGGATTGCTACAGGGAAGGGAAAATATGGAGTGTACCTCAAAGGGCTGCTGAAATACAGGGAGAATCATTCCCTAATGTGTTTGGAAAGTGGAAATCCAAGTGAAAAGGAAGTTTTCAAGCAGGTAGGAGGAGAAGAGAATCTGGCTGGAGACCCCAGGGTATTGACAGATGTGCAATTTCCTTGATGGGCAGTTTAAACCTTCAGACCTAGGATAGAAGAGCTGCTGCTTTAGCTGAGGTACTGTCTACCCTAATCGGCTCTTTAAGCTACTAGACAATGATAATTGTGATAAAAATAGAGATATTTCATCAATCAGCTGGGAAATACACAGACATGAGCAGTATTCCTGCAGGAGGGGCAGGTCCTGGCAGGGTGCCTGAGGCTGAAGTTGAAATGTTGATTGTGGTGCTGAACAGACCTGAGTGTCTGCCCAAACACCACTTCCATCTCCAGGGGAAATGAAAGAAAACTAATTATTGTCATAGAAAACATGGGGAAAACCATCATTTTTGCAACAGAAACAGCCTCTAGATGCTTTCAAACATAACTCCTCACAGACAGACATATGCTGGGTATTTCTAAGCATATGCACATCACAGATTTGTAAATTTAGAATAATTATCAATTGAAAGGATCAGCTTTTTTTTTTATGAGATACAGCAATAACACAGCTGTGGGTTTGAACACTTGTGTGGTCACTGACACTATCTGATCCTGTTTCCTTAAATTAAAGATCAAGTGGGACTCAGAATGGGATTATAAACTTCTCAAACAAGCAGGTTCTAAAGTGTAAACCCCCAAACTTTTAATTAAGACTCTGCCTAGCAACAAAAGTAAGTATTTTTTGATTTCTCTCCTTCACATAAATGATCAAAACAGCCAATGGCAGAGTCACGATATGACACTCTTCACAACACAGGTGTGGCATTTTTCCATGGAATAACTGACATTAATTTGAACTCAGTTAATCCAGTCAAGGTAAACATAAATGGAAACATGAGTAATATGGAAAGAAGCAAGTTGAAGAAAGATATCATGTTCTATTGTGGTGAGTTAAGTACCTGTATATGATTAATAAGTATTTGAACAATTACACATGGGGTAGCATTTTCCTTAAGATCCCAACTTAAAGGTGGTGTCAGGATCAATCAAAAATAAAAAGCAGGAAGTCAATTGTATAAACCCCATTCTTGGGTGTACCTGAGGCAGTCTGAAGTGAAAGGACACCATGAGCAGGCTGAAGGGTGGTCAGACATGCCCTGGCAGGGGACAGATCAGGTGTGAAACCACACTGTGGGAGGAGAAATGAAACATGAACAGATGTGGTGCTGCAGGGAGGAGATAACTGATTGGTACTGATTTTAAATAGGATTCCAATCACATCACACTTGACAGATTTCCTCTCACACTGGTCCTGTATCATGATCAGGACAAGTTCCTACCTGGAGAGATCAAATCTCCTGTGATGGAAAAACAACTCCTGGTAAGTTATTTTAAGCTTTTCTGTTCTGGTCTGCAGTAAAAGAGAAAAACTTTTGAATGGCTGGAATCCTTCTCAGGAATCAGCAGCAGCCTGTCCCATCTTGTACTTGGCAAAGCCCCCTCAGCCACTGTCAGCACCACGCACGTTTCCATGGGGCACAGCAGCCCCTGCTCCAGGACACTCAGAAAACCAGCAAGTCCTCCCAGCCTGCTGCTCCTGAATCAGGGATCCTGACCTGGGAGTCCTTTCACAGAGCAACCAGGCTGGCAAACAGTCCAAACCTTTGCAGGAAAAAGCCTATAAATTAAACTAAATGGAGGGCTACTTATTCTCTTTTATGTTTGAATCACTGTTCAATTTTGGGTTGTTTTTAGAAGCTCGGTACTGGCCCTCAAGGAGGGGACAGCAGTGGGTTAACACATTAATATTCCTTCTTGTGACTTATGTTGCTTTATCATTGCCTAGAATATCTTTTAAGCATGTGAGTGTTGGTGTGTCCATACCCTCCTTGGATCAATTAAATCAGATGAATTAGTTGGGAGGGTTTTTAAAGGAATGTTCTGTACAAAGTTTTAGGGTTTTTTTCCCATAGCCTACTTTTTGCTGTGGATACAGGAGTCTCATGTAGAGAACTTTCTAAAATAAAGTGTGAATATTTTTATTACTCCTTTGTACAGTATTCTAAGAGAGACTAATAAAAGTGAAGTATTCAGGTAAAAACTTGTGCTTGAGTCCTGGAATCTACACATGGATGGCTTTTGCTGTCAAACAAGCATGGCAATGTACCCAGGAGACATAGAATGGCTCGGGTTGAAGGCACCTTAAGGCTCCAGGGCCATTCCCACCCCCTGCCATGGGCAGGGACACCTTCCACTAACCCAGGCTGCTCCAAGCAACATCCAACCTGGCCTTGGACACTCCCAGGGATGGGGCAGCCACAGCTTCTCTGGGTAACCTGTTCTGGGGCCACACCACCCTGACAGAGAGGAATTTATTCTCAATATCCCCTCCTGAATTCATTTCTCCGTCTGTCAAAGAACAGCAGCATTACCTGGCTCTATAAAGCTGAATTCACAATGATGGAATGGTTTTGTTTGAAGGGACCTTAAAGCCATCCAGTCCCACCTGCTGCCAGGAGCAGGGACACATTCCTGTCCAGTCTGGTCTGGGACACTTCCAGCAGTGGACTTACATCTCCTACATCTGTAGAAGTTCCAGTAACCCTGCAACAGACTCTGCTCAGTGAGTAAAAAGGAAGCGTTACGTAAACAACGGCCGATTTGCGGAAGCAGAACACGGGTGCTGAGGATGTAAAATTGGTGAAGTGATGTCACAGCTGGGAATAGCTCCTGATAAACTGCTGGGTACTGCCAGCAGTCTTCCAGCACAGATTGGGTCTAACACTGCCCCTGCCCAGGTGTTGCTTCAGGGAGCCCCGTGATCAAGGTAAGAGAAATCATTTTACTCTTTGCTCTGGAGTTGCGGTGCTGTGAGCTTCCTGTGCGACTCACTGCTCTTGTATTTCACACACACTTCCACACCTCTGAGCAGAAGGGAAGCCAGAGATTTTCTCCCCAGTCCTGCTGCTCTCCAGAGGTCACATCACCTCAGCATCCCCACAGTCTGCTCTACAAGCCCACCACCCCACAAACAGGCAAGGGCATTATCCCAGAGCTTTGGGAAGGGGAGAAGGTTGGTGGGAGCTCTCTGTTAAGTGCTCTTGTTTAGTTTTTCTTCTCTTTTTAGAAACCTTCAAGGGAATGAGACCTGCAAGGGCTACTAACCTTGAGCATACAAGGCTAGTAACCTTTCGAATGGTTTAAATTGAAACAGGGTAGCATTAGATGAGATACTGGGAAGAAATCCCTCTGAGGATGCTGAGGCCCCAGATCAGGGTGCCCAGATAATCTATGGCTGCCCCATCCATGGAAGTGTCTATAACCAGGATGGACAGGGCTTGGAGCAGCCTGGGAGACTGGAATGTGTACCTGACCATGGCAGGGAGGGGAATGGGAGGAGCCTTAAGTCCCTTCCCATCAATACCAGTCTTGATTGCCCAATTTCTCCTCCCCACCTCCTTCCCATAAAACACCAGAAAAGTGAAACTTAAACTTTTTCATAAAAACAAGTTGTCTCAGAAAAGAAACAGGGATTTCTTTCTGGCTCTCAAACATCAGCTCTCCCCTGCAGACCACCAAAGCCTGCCCAATGAGGCTGGGCTGGGTAGATGTTTCTCTATTTTGGGGCACATTTGTCTCCAAAATCAGCACCCTGAGGGTCTGCCAGCTGTGCTCTCTCTGCACAGCCACTGAAGGTTAACAGCAAAGGGGACAAGGCCAAACAACCCACAGCTCCTGC
This sequence comes from Geospiza fortis, assembly GCF_000277835.1. Lineage (NCBI taxonomy): Eukaryota > Metazoa > Chordata > Aves > Passeriformes > Thraupidae > Geospiza > Geospiza fortis. Next base: position 300,641 of record NW_005054625.1, read on the forward strand.
TGCTTCCTCTTAAAAGACTCCCTGAAACAACCCTGTGAAACTTGTGTCCTTGGACAGTGAAGGGGGTTTTGAGGCATTATTTCGAAATCTTCTTAATCATTAAGTCACACTTTGTTACAATGTCCTCCTGTTATTTCAAGTAATTCAGCTTAGCTTGTGTTCCCTTTTTTCCAAGGCACAAATCCCCTTGGCTTTGCTTCAAAACTTCACCCACAGCCAGAATGTTTAAAAAACTCACCAAATTCATTGTAAATCAAATGGATCCGTGCAAGGAACTGGTTCCTGTTGAAAGCATCGCAGACAATGAGCACTTCAGGCCTCTCTATCTACTGAAAAAAAAAAACAAATCAAAAACTGTATTTCATCGAGCTCCCTACTACCAGCGGACAGGCTTCACACTGGATGATGTGCTGCTGCCTGGAGAAGATGGTAAAAGCGTAGGTAAATCCCAAATTTATCAATATGAATTTATTAAATACCATAGATAACATTTTTGAACCATTTGTGGCTGAACTGTACCAATTTCCTGCTTTGTTGTGTATTATATACTTACAGTGCTAAGTCTGTGTAGTGTTGTTTAAGATAATGCATGGAATTGTTTCAGAGTCCCTCCATCAAGAATCCAGCCAATTCACTCTCACAAAAGTCAGCGCTGACCAAGCTGATGGAGGTCTCAGCATTTCATTTGACCCTACAAATGTAGAGCTGAAAGGAGGTGCCTCCTTGTCCAGAGAGTTTTCCATTACACCACAGAAGAAGAGCATATCACTGGAATCACTAGAGGCACTGAGAAGAGAAAGGTAAGGAATGAGAAAGAGATCAGACATGCTCCAGTTGTCTCCCTCCAGCACACACCAGGTTAACAATGGGTTTTCACAGCCAAAAACCAAGATTAAGAACTTAGGGCATGAACTTCCTCCAATTAGGCCAGGTTAGACAGGAAATAGAGTGACAAGTTCCCCCATACAGGCTTATCCCCCCCAGACGCCTCAGCTGCTCCTGGTGCTCTAAACACTTCCCATCCTTTCCCTCTTTTAGGGAAATCAACATGGATCATTCCTTCATCCGACAGCTCCAGAGAACAGACATCAAGCTGTATGTGGTCACTGAAATCATCGAGGCCTCAGAGGAGGCTGTCTACAAGGAATCCACCAAGGCAGACAGGGGCTTCAAGGCCAAATTTTATGCCTCACTCTGTGCACAGGTTTGGCTTTTCCCTCCTTGCTTCCCCAACACCAGCACCCAGGTGTTCTAACTGGTGGTTTTTTTATGCAGAGCAACAGGGAGGACAAACAAAGCATAGTGATACCCAAGGGCTGCACGCTGGCCTTCAGGACCATCCCACTACACATTAGAGACGGAGCATGGGGTAAGCAACTTCCAGAAATGACCAAGTTCTCCATTCCAGAAGGGGAAGACCATTTTATGAAGCACCTCTTGCCCCCAGAGCTATCTTCAGCTTGTCTGCTCATAGGAGGAGGCGGTGTGAGAGACAGAAATCACCTGGGGGAGGTCAGATAACCCATGCAAGTTCAAAGATGCTCTTTGGGGAGGGGACAGTAAAGAAAGGAAAGAAGGAAGGAAGCCTCAGATCCACATTTCAGGAGGTGCAGAGCCCCTGGTGATAAACGGCACAGAGAGCAGAGTTTTGGTGTTTCTTTTCCTTTCCTACTCAGAAGAGAAGAGCCTGGGAGGAAGCTGAGTGGGTGACCACCACTGGTATAGAAAACTGTTGTTTTATCCTCTTTTAGATCTGGATTATTTCCCAGCAGAAGCTGTGAGAAGGCAAGCTTATGTAGCTGATGGTAAGGAATGTATTTTACTGCTTCCACATGCACAACTTTTGGCTGCTTTGGGTAAGATGGAATCTCCCAGCATAAAACAAACCATCAGGAGAGATGCATTTGCCTCTCTCCTGAGACACCACAACTGCCCAAATTCCATGTCCCTTCAAATAACTGTTTCAAACTCTAGCTTTAGAGCTGCCACTGAACTCCTAGAACTCAAGTGACAGATTTGGACTCCTTCTGGTTTGCAGGTCCCTCAGCATGAAAATTAGGACAAGTGATGAAAGAAGTTCAATATTCCTGCCGAATTTTCCCCGAGTTGTCTCCTGACCTGCTGCTCATCATCTTAAACACCGTCAAAGCTGTGATGAGAGACAAGAACCTCCTTCAAGAGCTCAGCCAGAAAGTAAGTGAACCTTTTCTTACTACCACAAGTTATAAATACAGACACATCCACACCACACCTCTGGCCCCACAAGTCATCTGCCCTGTGCCAAAACCATCCATCCAAAATTCCCTCTCTCAGCACATCTCCCTGCTCAGGACAAGCAGCAGCCTCTGCCCTCAAATCCTGACATTTCCTTTCCTTGTTCCCCACAGATGGAAGAAGTTTCTGAGCAAAATGATGGTTATCAGTTGAATACTGAGAGCCCAGACTTAAAAGAACTGTTCAGCACCTTACAGCAATCTCCAAGAGATCGTCTCCTTCAGCTGGCAGAAGGAATCACCTACGTCCTTGACGCTTTGCAGGGTGAGGCTTTGGGGCTTCAAGAGGGAAATCAAGGCAGGGATGACTCCCACTCCTGCCATTCCCTCCTGCCTTCCTCTCATACTCCTCCTCCTCTTCAAGGGGAATCTACATGAAAGTCTCATGGAGGGGAGAGGAGAGGAACCCCCTCTGCACCCATCCAGGGCTCCCTGCTCCCTCAAAGTCTGGCCACAGCTTCCTCCCAAGGGCAGCCCAGATCTCTGCTCTGCTGACCAGCAACAGGACCCAAGCCAATGGCTGGAGCTGTGTCTGGGACAGCTGGCTTGGATACCAGGGAAAGGCTCTTATCCCAGAGGGTGCTCAGGCACTGAACACACTCCCCAGGGAATGGTCACAGCCCCAAGGCTGACACAGCTCCAGCAGGGTTTGGACACAAGATGGGATTGTTGGGGTGTCCTGTGCACAGACAGGAGTTGGACATCAATTATCCTTCTAGGTGCCTTCCAACTCCATATTCCATATGGGATATTGTGAGTAACAGCCAGATCACTCTCACAGTGAGCCTGCACAAATCATTTCTATTAAAACATCCAAAGAACTTCTGACCAAACAAGCATTTCCTACAAGAAATGAAAACCCTTCCCATCCTCTTCACTCTTTCACATCCTGCTCACCTGTCCCAGCCCACCAGCAACCTCCATCCCCTTGGTGGGACGTTTTGGATCCAAACCCAGTTTATTTCCGCAGAGTTAACGGAGGATCAGCTGCTGCTGCTGCTGGAATCCTTGGAAAGGAAGATTGTGTCCCAGCAGCTGAACCTGGTGAGAACACAAGTCACACTTGGCTCCTTTCAAGGGGAGGCAGGGGCTATGTTAATTCTAGCAACATTTCCATAATGATGACACAAGTTGACAATTGATTGAAATTCTGATTTTGCTTTTTTGTTATTGTTGTTCCTGTGAAGGTTGCAAACCTCCTTAAACATGACCTGGATAAGGGGAAGGAGACTTTCCTTCTTGATGTCAGCGTGCTCTTCCCACACGAGGAGGAACAGATGTTAACCATTGCCCTGGTGGAGCTGAGTGGAGTGCAGCTCCAGGAAGATGGATCAGCTTTCCCTAGGGATCAACCCTCTGAGGCTGTGGCAGCCCTGTTCGTGGTCCTGTATGCCCTTAACTTCCTGAGTGGTTCCAGGTCCCTGGCCCTGCCCAGGGAACTTCTTTGTAAGGTCTTGTGAAATCTCTACTGACAAGACAGTTTTCTCTCCCAATATCACCCTTGTTAATAATCAAGGCTGATTTGGCTGGCAAAAGGAAATTTAAGGAAAATTCATTATGGGTACTAAAGGTTAGATATCAAAGTGGATTTGTTTTACTGACACCTTCCTGGTCCCAACACTGCCATCATCCCTGAGATGTTCAATGGACACATGGAGCACTTTAGAGCAAGCATACTCTCATTATCACTCTATAAATAAAGAGGATTTTTGATACACAATTCGGTGTTCTCAAAGTCAATTTCTTAACTGTGTAGTTTTGGTTCCGCAGCACATCTGACAAGCTCGGGATGCTATATGAAAAATACAGGCACTTAGCCCTGAGGGGAAGTCAGGGGGGTCCCTCAGGCTGTGGGGCCCTGGGAGGGTCTCTGGAGGCCATGGGCGCCTGCAGCAAGGGGCAGCACTGCTCACCTGTGTGGGGATTGACGGCTCTGGGAGCACCAGCGACCAGGCTCTGCCTTGCAACAGCTACGAGGGGAGCCCGGCTCCAACCTGGAACCGCCATGAGACCCTCAGGCCCCAGTCCCAGACCAGACCCCTCATAGAACACCCAGCTTCAACCTGGCCCCTCATAGGACCCCTGCTCCCCTCCTCACTCAGGGGATTCCCGATCCCAGCTTAGCCCCTCACAGGATCCTCAAGCCCACAAGGGACCCTTTGTGGGGTCCACGGTCCCAGCCCGACCCCACATGGACCGCAAGGACCCCTCACAGAATCCCCGGTCCCACCCCAGCCCCTCACGGGACCTTCACGGGATGCCCCCTCACAGACAAGCCCATCACAGGACTCTTCACGGGACCCCCGACCTGGTCCCAGCCCAGCCCCTCACGGGACCCCTCACAGAATCTCCGGTCCCAGCGCGGCCCCTCACAGGACTCTTCACGGGATTCCCCCTCACAGACAAGCCCCTCACGGGACCCTTCACGGGCCCCCCCCTCCCAGGCAAGCCCCGCACGGGACCTCAGCGAAGACTCGCCCGCGCCCCCAAAAGGCGGGAACAGCTCAGCACCCGGCGGAAACGGCCGAAAGCTCTACGGAGATTCCCGAAGGAGAGAGGCGAAAGAAGCCGATCGATACCGGAACCTTCCGAGAGAGCTCGGCCAAAACGCCCGAAAATGCAGGCGAAAATCTACGAGCGAAGACGGAAACACCCGAGAGCATCACGGAACTCCACGAGCGGGCGCGACGGAACTCTCCGAGCGGTGCCTGAGCTCTCCGAAAGCGCGACGGAACAACCCGAGCGAGGGCGGAAACGGCCGAGCGAAAGGCGGAAGGAGACGATCGTGTGTCGCTCGTCGCTCGGCTGGTCGCGCCTGGTGGCCCG